>NW_020526361.1:0-31224 GCF_003368295.1 Carassius auratus | reverse complement strand
TTGATTCGGGGGCCTGCAAAAGTCACCACCGCTCTCTCTTTGTGACAGCTGAAATGATCGTTCTCCTCATGTTTAGCCCAGCGGCCATCTGATAACTTTAAGTTCAGGCCTTCTGTTTCCGATGCAGTGTGTGTGTGCACAGGTGTGCATGTGGTTTATCTTTTTTTTTAAATGCAGGTGTCATGATCTTTTTCTCTACACAAGAAGTTCAAAGTCATCTATTCATCATCTGTCTAGTGTTCAGATAGGATCCAGCACTTGATCAACATGGTGCTTATCTTGTTAGCTTTACATACCAACAAAGCCATCAAGTATTTCAAGAATTTGCTTGGGCGTCTGGGTTTTATTTAGCAAACAAAACATTTTGATGTTAAAATGAAATAGATTAAAAAATTTTTTTGTTAACATTTAAATAATTTTAAAATCATGCACTGTATACCCATTACTGACATTTAGAGATTTATAAAATTTTTCGATTTTGAATTTAATATAATTTTTATTGAATTTATTGTGTATCTCAGGGCTTCTCTTTTTATAATACCTTTACTAAAGTTAAACTTTTATAGTTTAATAACACTCTTAAACGTAATGTAGCATATAAATATACATTTTTTAAACTGCACATTATAATGAGCCAATGCCTAATTCACTTTAAATATAAGTGATTTTAATGTATTATTTTAAAATGTATTTACACAAAATAGTATAGAATTCAATTACTGGCCATTTATTGGTAATGGATTTGTTAGTGTTTAAGTTAAGATTTGGTTATTTAGCTGTTTCCAAAGTGCCATACAGCACATTTACCACTTACATTACTGTTGATAAACAAGATTGAGTGCCTACAAGGTCAGAGAGTTCACAAAGGTCATGTCAGTGTTTGACACCACTCTCCAGCTGATAAATGGTCACTTTTATAGTTTGGATTACCAGCCCAGATCTCTATCCACCACCAGATGCTATGATTACTATAACATTTTAGCTTTGGCACATAAAATGATGGTGAGATGTTAGCGCACCGCTGAGCTAACAGCCGAGAGAAATGATACAGCAGCCGAGTCTACGCTCTCATTATCACAGAGGCTTTGGCTCGTATAGCAGCACCGGTGTTTCTGTGTGTGTGAAAAGTATTTCATATTTGATTACATCCCAAAGACACAATTTTACAGAGCTATCATGAGAAAACACGCACCTGTTTTATGCTTTGCTTGGTTCATCCTATACTCTGGAACGAGCGTTTCCCTCTCTTTTCTCTTAATGAATCCTTTAAAATTTCTCCTTCCTCCCACTTAGGTTTGTTTTTGTTATCTTTGTTCCAAGTGTGCAATTGGATACAATGAGCAGTTGAGTGTTTGTCGTTGAGATGGATGTGTGTTTACATCTGCAAGTGCGAAAAGCATTTTATCACTATGAAGTGTGAAACCTAACTCTGTTGTGGAGTGTGTTGTTAACTCTTTGCGTGACAGCAAAATGTATAACGTTTAGTAAACTGTGTGTGTGTGTATTTGGCGTGACAAAGTTGCAGTGATTGCAGGTGCATGGTGTCATGTTAGAAGCTGGTCTCTGGATGTGGTTTTGAGTCTCTGACAATAAAACACAGACGGGTTTATTTCAGTTCATGAGTGAAGTGAGAAGGCATAAAGCAGTTTATTTTCAGAGCTTAAAGGAGCTTGAAAGTCTGTAAAGGATTGAGTGAATATTTGATTTAAACAATTTGGGGTTTTGTCCCTGCAGAAATGCTTTGTCATCTGAGCTGGTACGAGGTGGTTACTCCTCACCTGTTTAAATATATTCATTAGAATATATGATATATACAAACATTATATATATATATATATATTATATATATATATTATATATATATATATATATAAAATGTCCTGTACAGTCCTGACGGGGTCTGATTTCTCACTTGTGTGTAATGAGCTTGTTTGCATGTGGGTGCACATTAATGTTAGAGGAATCTGAAACATGTAAACTCTGCTGAGAGTAGCCTTGTGTTTAACAGCGAAACGTCTGCCCTCATTGTCTGCTCACTGTTTATGTGTGTGTGTGTGTGTGTGTGCGTGTGTGTCCTTTCTTTGCACTTTTTAAAACTCACAGACGCTCATGGAGGGCTTTCACCTGAGGTGATGTTACCTTGCCAAACCAGTAAAAGAAAAATAAACAAATATACAGAGGTAGGCAAGCACTGTTATTACACCGAGGTTATTCAGAGGTGATGTGTATGTGCGTGAGAGTTAACAAAAAATCTGTTAATGTCTTTGCGGTTATACATCAGCAAGGCTAAGAGGACTGAACCAAAGCGTTGTGGGTCTAAATCCACTAGTTTGTGTATCAAGGCAGGGGATGACAAGTTTAGGATATAGAAGAGAACATCATGTTTCAACAATCTATGTCGCATGCTGATTTAGTTCTTTATCGCTGCTCCTCACATGCTACGGCAGCTCTGCTCACATGCAGCCCGGAGAAAACATTACAAAAGGTATTTTCTTTAAAAAATAAAATCTGATATGGATTATCTGATATGAGTTGCACTCTATGCCATGTGCTGACAGCTTTAACTGCACTCTATGCTGTGCAGGAGGCATTTTTAAGAGAAATGTAAGCAACAAGCTCCCCCCACCCTCCACCCTTATGGTCTGCTGGTGGAACTGTGTTTACCTGGCGAGCGAAGCCGTTCTGCTGTCTTTGTCTAAACTTGAAAGGGGATCCAAACACTCACTCGCCCTCCTCACGCACTGTGCTTCGCACGACACACCCCGCCCTCACTTTACTGCTGCCGTGATTTACTGTAAAAGAAATTAGAGTGTGTGTTTGATATTCATATTTTGTTCTATAGTTTAAATCTGTTTTGGAGCACAGCTGTGCATAATTTACTTAAGTGGTACAAAATAATCTGTGCTTAAATGATAAACTGTCCTTATTGTGATAAAAATCACACTAATCAACTTTTTCTCTAAAACACATGAACATTTTCTTTCAATAGTAATTTTTTTTTCACAAATACAATAGTAGTCAATGGAATCCACTGTTGTTTTGGAATTCACTGACTTTCTTTGTATGATCATAAAAAAGTTCTGAATATTTTCTAAAAAGTTCCAAATATCATCTTTTATGTTTTACAGAATAAAGTCAAATAAAATAAGAGTGACATGAAGGTGAGTAAATGATATATATAAATTGTTTTTTTTTTAACTCTCCTTTTAACTACACTCAATCAAGTAATGTTCAATGGAGAAATTGACTGAGTGGCAGATGCTATTGTTGGTCAGTATAGCCCTGTATTGATCCAGTGTTACTCATTTATATTTGTCTAGGTTATTAATCAGGGGAAGCTACACTGGAACAAATGGATCTTCAGATGCAGATTATAAAGAGAACAGGGTGATTCAACATTGATCCATTAACACACACACACCCACGGACACATCTGTGCCTGGCTAAAGGTAATCACTGTGGAGGATAAAGTAAGCTCAAGAGTAATACTTTTTATTAATAATGTTTTCAATAGCTTTTGTGTACACTTTACTTTTGTCTAAAGTACAAGTTCTACCAGAAGTGTTTTAAGAACCATAAAGTGCTTTAAGGACCACATTGTTTTTCTAAATGTGAAGAACATTCTAATAATAATCTATAAAGAACATTTTGTAGAACAGAAAGGTTCTAGGGATATCAAAGGTTCTCCATGGAACCATAGATGCCAATAAAGAACCATTGTTTTAGTGTAGTCCTGCTAGTCAGGCCTAACTGAGTGGAAGGGAGGGTATATACAGCAAATCTCTGTGATGTGAAACTGAGGTGTGTTTTTTTCACACTCTTTTTTAATTTTGGGGCATTTTGCATGTGTAGGATATTGGAGTGGAGACTCGAAAGGGTGAATGAGATCATGACCCAGGCCAGACTCAAACCAGGATCCTTGTGAGCCTTGTTATGCTGTGTACAGTACAGACCAAAAGTTTGGACATACCTTCTCATTCAAAGAGTTTTCTTTATTTTCATGACTATGAAAATTGTAGAGTCACACTGAAGGCATCAAGGGCTATTTGACCAAAAAGGAGAGTGATGGGGTTCTGCACCAGATGACCTGGCCTCCACAGTCACCGGACCTGAACCCAATCGAGATGGTTTAGGGGTGAACTGGACCGCAGACAGAAGGCAAAAGGGCCAACCAGTGCTAAGCATCTCTCGGGTAACTCCTTCAAGACTGTTGGAAGACCATTTCAGGTGACTACCTCTTGAAGCTCATCAAGAGAACGCCAAGAGTGTGCAAAGCAGTAATCAAAGCAAAAGGTGGCTACTTTGAAGAACCTAGAATATGACATATTTTCAGTTGTTTCACACTTTTTTATGTATATAATTCCATATATAACTCCACATGTGTTAATTCATAGTTTTGATGCCTTCAGTGTGAATCTACAATTTTCATAGTCATGAAACTCTTTGAATAAGAAAGTGTGCCCAAACTTTTGGTGTGCCCAATTTATGCAACACTTTATAAACAGCAACTTTATTCATGACTGAAAGGCCACTGATGACACCTTACAGTCCTGCCTACATGACAAACCCTCACGCAGCTTTGTGTCAGCACTGAACTAAGTCAGAATGCCTGAAGGGTGCTGAAGTATCAATGGCAAGCATTTGGTTGTAAACACTAATAATGTCTTTACAAGTAGGTCTTTTGCGTGATTCACATCACTGCAAGAACACAGCTGGTCGTGTCCCCTTGGGACTTGTCTTTAGTTTTGGGTGCACTTCGTGACCCAGTGTATGAGTGTAATTCCCCCAGGTCCTCTGAGCGGGATTCGAACCTGAATCGCCAGCATGGGAGGCAGGCACACTAACAAGGAGACTAAATACCAGGTTTACCTGCACAGCACCTACCAGCTGGCCTCCATTACACCCATCCCCCTAAACCTCACTCGAATCCGGGTCACGGCACCAATACCCTCCCCTCCCCCCTGTCCTCCTATGTTTTCAAATGTAATTTGTACCTATGATGGCAATGCTGTATTTTCAGCATCCATTCCTCCAGTCTCAGTGTCACATGATCTTTCAGAAATCTTTCTAATATGCCTATATGCAAACTTTTGAACTGTGGTGTATAACTTTCTGTTATTTATGAGGAAAAAATTTAGTAGCCCAGTAACTTAATTAATGGATATCCCTATGGTATAAGGCCTTTTAAGACTATTTTAGAATAATGTTATGAGTAAAGACGATGGTTACCAGGCAGTTACACCTGTTGAAACACCTCTCTCACTGTCTTTCTTTTGTTCTCTAACTGTTGTTCTTTCATTCATTCACTCTCTCTCATAAATACACACATACACAGATACACACCAAGTCAGGACAAGCCCTACTTAATTGAACCTTTTATTTAACCACACACAATGATCTATAAAATTTTGTTGGAGAATGAGTAGCAATAGCACTATATCTAGACCTGGCTTGCCTCTCCAGAGTGGGTCGGTTTTCCAATCAAGACATGCTGACTTTTTCAGAGGAGAAAAGCCATCCTGCTCAGGAGGAGCCGCTCAGGAGAACCCTCACGCCTGGAGCAAGATTGAAATCTCTGTGGTTGCGCGAGAACTATTTAGGTTGTTTTACAAACACACTTCACAGCGCACAGGGATGAACAAAAGGGCGTCGCACGAAACCCTCAGAGAAGTCACAATGGTTTATAGTAGCTTTGTTGATCAAGCAATCAAACCATGATTCATTTTTCTCCAGAATTTCCAAACATTTCATGCTCGAGATATTCGGGCAGACCTAAAAAAACAATAACACCCCAGTCATGCACTTTCTTTTAACTTGAAATAGTTCTTTTTGCGTGCTTTTTTTTTTTTAAATGTACAAGTACTTGCACACTGTGTCAGTGAATTATGTTTTAAATGTTATCCCTTTCCTTCTCAGACCCCTCTTACAAGGCACTCCTTTCCCTCTTCATCTAAACAAATTCAAGCAGGGCTCACACTGAGTTCCGGCAGCCCTGCCGCGTGCTACCATAAACAGAACTCCTAGGTGGCCTGGAGGTTCTGCAGATTGAACAACATTTGCTCATATACAAAAGGCTCAGATATAGACCATGAGATGCTCTTCTCATCAGGTCTAAAGTATAGCATTCTTCATTTATAAAGAGACCAAGCCTAAAGTAAAGTCTTCTAGCTCATTGTTCCTTCTTTCAGATAGAAAGTCTGTTGATTTTGGTTGATGCAATGTCTACCATAAAATAATTGTATGTATTTTTTTTTAAGTCATATATTTAAAGTGTATAAGTTTTGTGTCTTATCTATGACAGTATCTGTTTTTATACAAGTGATTGCTGAATGAGATTAATTACAGCTACTGTTTAAATGAATGGAAATACATTTTACATTTGTGGAAGAATTATCCTGCTATGCCATCAAATGTCACTATAAAACCAAAACATCAGCAACTTGTTTTGCATGGCCTTAGAAATTAAACACTATGCTTTTTGAAAATATTAATGAAAAGAATACATTTTATTGCTGTCAGATATCTTTATATACAAACTTATTTAAAAACATACAACACAGTGATTGTAATCTCAAAGCTCTGGACTTGATGTCCTGATTTGTTCTATCTGTATTTGATAAGGCAGCAGGCCTACAGAAGAGCTTGAGTCATTTTGAATTGGCTGATAAATCATGCTGGTGTCAGAGAACACAAGAGTGTCACTGCAGAGATCTTATCTAGACCAGAGATACTGTAGCTGTATAAATGACGGCAAACTCTGGTTTACTCTGTCCAGTATTATGTATATTACATTGCTTCTTGCATGTTTCACTGTAGTGAAATCTCTAATGAGAGGCACTAAAAGTGTGTTCGGTTTTCTCCGAAACAGATAACCATGACTGTACCAATGTTTTATTACATTGGATGCATATATCTCAGTTCAATTTGGTTAGTGGTGCTAAAATTGTACTGCATAATGTTAATAAAAAAATAAATAAAAATTGCTGAAGAAACCGTATGGTATGACCTTGTTTCTACACATCATGTATTGTGCAAAGAACTGCCCGAAAATGAGTCTTTATTTATCAGTAATCTGCCTTTTAATTATAATTTGTGTGAAAAGGTTTAAACGTTGTTTGCATTTAACTGCCACAGTGTTCACAGTGTGCACAATTTTTTATGCATAATCAAAGCGATACACCCCATCTGAGGTCCTATAAAATACACTGTAAAAAATAAGTGTAATTTTAACTGTAAAATTTTGTAAAAACGCTACGGAAAAAAACTGATAATAGGTTAACAGTAAGTTCCCGTACTATATACAGGGAAAAACTGTAAAAGATCTAACAAAGCATTTAATGTAAATTTACAGTAAAATTCTGTTAATTATACAGCTTTTAGAAGTAAAAAAAGAACAAATCAATGTATAATTTACAGTCTAAAACTGTAAACTGATATTCCCAGAATTCCCTGCGTGACACTCCACGTTTGAAAGTATTTTGTTTAAATAATCATGTTTTTAAATAATTCTTGTTATCAGTTATGTACATTTGAGCTTTATGTTACATCTTCTGTTGCTTAATGAAAGTTTTTTGCATTATTTAAGTATCATGTGTGTTACCATGATGGTGTTTTGTGTTTCCATAAATGTGCACCTTCTATATGTTAATATATACTTCTGCTTGTGGTGAAGCTACTTGTGATGAGCTTTGATACTTCATGTGGCTTTCTCTTATACAGTACCATCTTTATTATTATGGTGGTTGTCAGTATTTTCAAGGTACAAAACAGATTTAATTTTGTGTGTTGTTGAATTTACTGGTTTATATTCACATTTTCTTGTTTGTAAATTACAGCTTTATATTGTAAAATTAACAGTTTTTGACGTAAATGTGTTTACAGTTTTCCACAGCTGCCAAAAAGTTTTTGTAAAAACAACAAGAAATTTTTTACAGTGTATCTGGATTGTCTTTTTATGGATTTGATAAGTTAAAAGAACGATATCAAATATTCTTTTGAGGTAAGAGTGTACAGATCATACAATAAAAAACACAATGTCTTTTTTAGAACTCAAAATTTCTTTAACTGTGAAAACAAGTATTTATCCATGTGGAAGTTGTGAAACTGATAAAGTGGTGAGAAGAACATTTGCTTCCTTCCAAGTAGATACACCTGCTGGCCTCCCTTACCTGTAGCATACAGTATGCGGACATACAGAATGTAACAAACAATTGTATTTCATGCCAAAAAAAAAAAAAAAATTGTGTAATAAACTCTTTATTTGATTATTTTAACATTCTTCATCATCTTGAGAATACAACATGTCTGCTGAGATTCCTCAGATTCTTGGATGTGTGTGTCTGCGCTGCAGTGTGGTGAGTGTGTCTGAAGCTTGGAGTATTGATTTAGTCTGACTGAAATCAGACTTTTGAACAAATCCGTTGCTGAAATGATGCTGAATGTGAAATTACATGGCATATAGATTGTGAGGTGGGAGGAGATTTAAGATTTAAAGGGCAGTAGACTAACTTTCTTTTAGTGTGTCTTTGTATGATAATTCACTTGAAGCTTTTTTTTCCTTTCACATTTTGAAAGTTATGTTGATGTTTGGCGTTTGTTGTCAGGTTAATCAGGTTAAATGTTCTTTTTTTATGCTAAATTGTTCTAAATATGTTTTGAGAAAGTACTAGCTTATTTCCAGTAACGTAAACCTCTATACATCCACGGCACGCGTGCACTCATGCATTTCTTTCTTGTCAAGCTTAACTCCAAATTGTTACATTTGTATATTTTTGCAACTCCTGGATCAAATGCTGTTACAGAATAAAGTATCTACACAAAAGGTCTTGACTGCTTTATGAGCCCAAGTCCTTTGAACCTGATGTTTTACCATAGACATGCACACACACACATGTGCACATACACACACTGTCTTCTTGTAATGCAGCGATAGCGTTCTGAATGGCAGATTAGCCGTTCTCTTCGGCTCTTTGACTCGGGCGGTTTCTGTCTCTCTGTTTTTAAGTAAACTAATCTTTGGGCAAATACCCCAACTGCATCTGAGGTCTTAATGTATTTAAAGAGAAAAACCTTACACATGCAGGCAAGTTTGAAGAGATCAGAGCCAGAAACACAATGTGGCAGATTTAGAGTGAGTCTCCCTCTCGCCAGGACTGCTATTGTCTTGTTCTTTCTCTGCCAAAAGTTCTTTGAATTCCTCGGCAGTGTAAACCTCTCATTGTTAGCGCAGGTTAACAGATGATATGAGCTCTTGAACATTGCCCTGCACCTTTCTTTGCTGTATATCGCTGTCTCTCTCTTTCATTTGCTTCTCTTTTCTTTGCTCCACTCTATTCAAAAAGACTTACACACCTACATCAAACAGCATGGAGTCATAAATAGATGCTGTTTTGAGGTTGTATTCTGACTGAGAGCTTTCACAGAGGCAATCCACCTGCAAACATTTCTTTTCTCTCGTTCCTTCATTTCTCCACTCACTCATAGTTTTTTTTTTTTTGGGCCCTGTTCATGTGTGTAGGTGTGTGCCCTGTGAGTGCAGAGGAATGTGGTTAAATGTAACTCGATAACGTAAAATATCAACTTTGCCATAATGTTTAATACAACATTACTGTGTTGCCATGGCAGCAGTCTGTTTATTACCTTTGAAGGAAGGCTCTGACAGCCCGATGTGATTTTAAATAGTGCCTTTGCGCTATGTGCACGTGGGTGTATTTGTGTGTGAGACAGTTCATTTGTTTAACTGTGATTAATTAGAGACACATTGACATTGAAACACTTCTGATGATAAGGCTGTTAATAGACAACACACACACATGTTTGTTTTTGTGAAAACGTGTAGAAACTATATATCGCACTTCACCAACCCTACACCTAACCCTAACCCTCACAAGAAACTTTGTGCATTTTTACTTTCTCAAAAAAAAAACTCATTCTGTATGATTTATAAGCGTTTTGAAAAATGGGGACATGGGTTATGTCCTCATAAGTCACCCTCTCATTGTAATACCTGTGTCATACCCATGTCATTATACAAAGTTGTGTCCTGATATGTCACAAAAACAAGAGCACACATTCACACACACGTTTCAAAATCTTACCGTTTCATTACTGTATCAGTCAGTGAGAGGATGATGAGAGGGAGTATATTTGGTTAATAACACACCTGTGCAAAGTTATACAGATTATCAGATAACGGCCTCATGATCCTGCCACTCCAGTTATAGGAACGCCAACCCATTCTGGGACTCAGTTTTATTAATATAGCAGTCCCCTCACTTAAAAAAAAAAAAAAGTGATCATGCAGCCATAAAATTGTTTAGTCAACTAAAATATCCAAGCTGTCACTCGACTAAACTTAAAATTTAAAGGAAGCATGAAAACTAACTTTTTAAAGTTTAAACACAGTGCTTGTACTGTAAATATACTGTATTATGTAAGTGTGAAATAACTAAAATGTGTTTTTTTTTAGGGTAAGGCTATGCAGTCTCTCAGATTTGGTGGGATTTTGTCAACTAGACTTTTAACCATTAGTTCACCCACATTAGGTCTTCTTGACAGCATTTCATAAGCCATTTTGGCACTTCCAAATAAATAATATCCCTGGCTGTTATGGTCTTTTTACATCTCAAACGCCATCCCTTAGTCCTTTTCCTCGTAGAGTGCTTTTCTCATTATTATAATCGCTGTTTGTGTAAATTTGCTGGCAGCACTTGAAACAGGGATGGTGAACAAACCTTGAGCATTTACAAAGCTATCATTTAACACTTCATTCTTGCTTGTCGTCTTTTAAAGGATTACATAAGAGTATTAAAGAGAAAAGTTTTCAATCACTTCTTTCTGTTTAAGCTCTTCAAGCTAATTATTGATAACATCAATGTTTGAAGGAGGGTTGCCAAATCTTTTTAAATCGCACAGTTGTTTGAGTGTTATTGTCATGTTGCAAAACATTTATTCTGAAGTCAGCTCTTTGATGTTAATTAAATGAAAATAAAAATATAATTAAAATTGCAAGATGCATTATTATATGTTGTAGCAGTATTATGTTGTATTATGATTTAGAAGTATTTTTCTGTGTTAGCAAAGACATGAAATGCTAAATTTCACATAAGACATAAGATATGGTCATGAAACATATTCCAGCACTTACACAACAGTTATCAGATATGATAAAATACAGGAGTTTATGACATGTACTTTAGGAAAAGGACATTTGTTGTCTGATTATTGGTGATTTATGATTATCATTGTTTATTAGAATACTTTATCCACCACCGTGCTTCAAACCAATGATGGCATGTATTTATGTATGAATGTATTTTTTTTTCAGTTGTTGCAAGTATAGTTTGCCATTATTTATTAAAAAACAAATAAATATTAAATAAAATAAATTATCTGAAATAAATATATTGGTTAATTTTCATATCTAACATTTTTGTTATACAGTTTTGTAGTGGGTGTGTGTGCATGCATGTGTGTATTAAGTTGTGTATGTAAGTTCAAGGCCAGTGAGGAACATGAATCATGAAGATTATTGAACGATTGTGAAAAATAGATCCCTAATACACAAAGCTTTCCTGAAATAGACACCTACGCCATACGCACACAACACTAGGCAAACATGGCCTGACAGACACAAGCCTTGGCTGGTTTTATTATCAGTCAGCTGGCCACTGGTTGTCATTCATTTGCAGTGCATAAAGCTTCAGCATGAAGTCAGTCATTATTATTCAAAGTCCTGTATAAATGCAGCTAATCAGAGGGAAAGATAAACACAAAGAGTATAGCAGTGCGCTCGTAAAGTTATATAAACATGCTGATTAGGGTAATGAGAGATAAGGATATGGGTGTTGAATTGATTTTGATTTCTATGCATGATTTATGTATTTATTACCAAAGACCAGACAAATAAACCTGTTCTTAAAAAAAACAACAAAAACACATTCTTAAAAGTCATTTTCAATCCTTCTAGGTTAATACTCCAGTTGTATTTGGCTTTCTCTTCGCAGACATTCACATGACTGACAGTGGGTGTGTTTTTGTGTTATTTCTCTTCTTCTGTGCACTTTTGTCAGATTAATTATTTTATTAGTTGATTAATTGTGCACTTAATATTTCCACCGCTGTAAACACAGCCACATTAACCTGTTCTGCATTCTAAAGGTCACACTTCTATCTAAACCCAAAGGTTGTGAATGGCCTTTTTCACCTTCAACCAGATTGATCTCTTAACCCCAGAGGGTTTCTGTTTAGTTCATGCTGAATTCGACCTCCTCCAACTCTAATTATTTGTAACAGGTAAAAACATCTGACATCGGACAACAAAGAGAGCATCCATGATTTTTTTCACAGAAATGTGTTCATTTAGTTATGATTGTTTAGTTATGATTATATATATATATAAGTCTGGGGCAGTTTGATTTGGTGGGTACATGTTTATGGAACTGGGTGGCAGGGTGGCTTAATGTGTGTGTTTTTGCTTACAGAAATTCACAGGAAGTTTATTGTCGCTACATCTATTTCTTTTTGTGTATCTGGGATCGGTTCCTGTTTAGGTAATAACTTACTGTGTAATCCTGAAGGCAGGTGACTCTGTGGAGCAGTCGGAGAACGCACACAAACATTCACTCTCCCCCCACTCTCTTTCTCTCTCTCTTCTCAAGCCTTTTCTCGAACACAGACACTTCAGGATTAGGCCAAACTGCTGCTTAATCCACTACTTTCCTTGTATTTACTGGTATCTTTTAAAAAGCACAAAAGAAATGATAGACTGCATGCAAATGATGTTTCTTTGTCATTTGATATGCATTATCGTTTGTGGTTGAAAGGTAATATTACAGTTAGAAATTAAGGTCATGTTATATGTTAATATTAATTAATATATATTCTTACAATACTGTGTATTTTGTAATTACCTTAAATAGGTTCTACTTTATATTTGTATAAATATAATATGATATTGGTATTACTTCAAAAATACCACTTTCACTGCTGTACATTATCAGCAATCACTTTTATCAAAAGTCATGTAAGCAAATATGTCAGACATCAGGGAAAACACTTCGGACACTTGAGGTAAAGTTACATTTAGATTTAGAAACACTAGGGGCCTTTAACTAATAGTCCATACTCTTAAAAATAAAAGTTCTTTATGGACATCTGTAGTACCATGATGAAGCTTTAAAATCAATAAAAACTTTCACAAATGTACAAAAACATTTATTTATTTATTTATTTTACAAAGGATAAATGTTCGTTGGGGAACCAAAATTGTCGTTATATGGCATGCAAAAAAATCACTTTTTCAAAAGTGCAAATGGATAATATAATATTTAAAAGAAATTAGTTTCCATTTTTTTCTACAAAATACACAGATGGCACAGACTGCAGAAGTAATATATAATAACAAATATTTCTAAAGCACTGCCTGAAGAAAGAGTTAGGTAATGTTATAAAAATGTACAAATATTTACATGCACTAACAGGGGACAGTGTCTGGAACAACAGACATGTCATTTAAATCCTGCCATTCAATTTGACAGTTAATCCGGGACAGAGATGGAATGAGACACAAACACCTCTAACAAAGGGTGGGAGCTTTATATCAGTTAGAGACATCTTATCTCTGCATTCAAATGTGCGTTTCATGAGTAACAACTCATTTTAAGACACGCTAGCTGCCCATACTCCCTGTAATTATAGACAAAATGTTGGAAAAAAGAAAGAGGGAAAGCAAGAGATTGAATGAATGGGGTGAGAAAGAGCAAACAACTTTCACAAATCCATGAATAATTTTAGTTTGAATAAGACTAGAGATGCTTGTTATGCCGCAGCTGCTCATGACATGGAACAGACTTGAAGTAAGTGGCACTGAATTGAACTGACGTGCATTCTGAGGGAGTGAATCAAAGTGCATTTAAGAGACCGAGAGCGAGAGGCTGTGTTGCGTGTATGACACACAGTGTTGGAATGTGGGCCGCAGGCTCTGTACAGCCATCTATGTGAACCTTTGTAAACAAACTTATAGTAGGAGAGCAACCAGACCACACACAAACACACACACATTACCACATAAACACAGATATGAAAGCAGTGCATAACAGATGAAAACAAGAATTTACAAAGACAAAAAAAAACAACAAAAAAACATATCCTCTAAAAATGTCAAAACATTCTGTGGGCATAGAAAAATATATTTAAATCCCCCTTAAAATAATCACATTTTGTTGCTTTGCAGCCTGAAATGAAGATGGACAAGGTTTTTGTTTTATCCAGCTGTATTTGCTCAGTGCATCTTATAACATCCAAGTGAAAGATATAACACCAACAAATCATAAAAAAGAAAAAAAAAAAAATTATATATATATATATATATATATATATATATATATATATATATATATATATATATATATATACATATATTAATAAATAAACAGAATCTCTAAGTTGGAAAAAGGATCACCCCCTCCTAAAAATGACTTGTAAACTCAATCATATGGAGCTAATCACCTTCTCAAAGGCACGCAGAGCAGCAGCATTGATCAGATGTGGTCTTTTTCATGAGCTCAGCATGAAAAGAGCTTTCCTGGAGCATTTTTTCTGTCCTTGGTAGTGCAACTGAAGCAAACAATAAACTGTGGGTGGCAAGACATTGTCAATAGATCTCCAGGATAAAGTTGTGGACAGGCACAAGTCAGGAGAATGATACAAAAAAAAAAAAACATTAAGGCTTTATCAATGCCTAGAAGCACGGTGAAGTCTATTATTAAGACATGGGAGGTATTTACTAACATCTGTTAGTTTATAATGTATGCTAACATTGGAACCTTGTTGTAAAGTGTTACCACACATATTTCTTCATTAATTTATGAATTAAAAATATGAAACTGAATAAATAATTAAAGACAAAATGTGTGTGTTTGTGTGAGTATAAATACTAGAAAATAAAAAAGAAACTGCAATGAGTCACTGTCTCATTTCTTTTTTATTTCTATTTTATTTTAAAATGCTAAAATAAGTATAAAATCAAATAAATTGTAAAAATGCTAACTGTTTTCTTTTGTGGGTGGGGTTTGGTTTAATCTGTAATTATCATTTGCATTATATGAAACTATTGAAGCCTATGGTATGTACTCATTTAGACAGGCATGTAAGCATATGATTGTGTGAGTTATGGTTTAGGTATTTTTTGGTAATCATTACTGTGACTAATGTATATACTCCATTACTCCAGCAATCCTGTACTTACTGTGGTTATGAAAAGTATTGCAAATTTCCACTGTTTAATTTCCTGTTAGACAGGGAGTTAAGGACTTAAATGTAATTAAAGGAATGGAGAAGATTGATTTTCGATTTGCATAGTCCCTTATTGTCCTTTATTTCATCCCACTGGCAGAACTCAAAACACACACATACACATACTGTATATACCCTGTTCAGCATAAACATACACCACATTTATAAACCCTGACCATCTTGCATTAATACTATCTTGAAAGTGGTGCAATAAGGCCTATTTGTTCAAATGAAGAAATATGAAATATTACATTTTTGGATTTTCTTCTAATTTTTACCTCCTAATTTTATTTGATATAAAGCAGGGTTTTGTTGTGATAAACGGGGTTTCAAGGATGTTTAGAAAATTCAGCATAAAGGTTTTACTAAATGATCTCAACATAACCAACATCATTTTACATTTGACTCGATTTGCATCCAGCCGTTTATGCCGCTGTCACCAGCTCCTCTCAGTAGTGTTCCTATCTGTTCTCCCTCAGGTCACACACACAAAGCATTTCCATGTCCTGCCGTATGTTCTCATAACCTGCACCATAGGCCTCTTTGATATTACGTCATTTCCATCCTCTGTATACTGTATGCGTGGACAGTGGAGTGTCTTTTATTTATGTCATGTTTCAGCTGTGTGTTGTGCATGTTGCGATGTGACAGCCTGCAGGTCAATCAGAGGTTGTCTCTGCTCAAGTGAATGTGCAGAAGGTGAGAGAGGTATGAGTGGGTTGACACATCTGTCAGGTTTATATTGGCATTAAAATACTAAGCGATTTACACAAAGTAGGTGGAGATAAAATCTCAGTCTGACAAGAGAAAAGAGAGAGAGAGAGAGAGAGAGAGAAATTGCCACATGTACAGACAATGTAGCAGGTAAAGAAATAATTATCAAGTGCTTTGCTAACCATATCCTATAGAATAAAAAAATAAAAATCAGTAACTACATTATGCCATGTAAATAAATATCTTAGATTATATAGTTTAGATTATAAACAGTTTATGTTTAGATTCTAATTTAGATTATTTAGAGATTATTTAGCAATAAATTATTAGTGCTATATGTGTGTGTGTGTGTGTGTGTGTGTGTGTATATATGTATATATATATATATATATATATATATATATATATATATATATAACAACAACATATATTAACAATAATAATTCACAGAAAACAATTTAGTATATCTTATATTTTAGATTTTATAAAACTATATATATATATTTTAAAAACAAAATTTAAAATGTATTTAAGGCTAATCTAACAGAAAGTACAGTGTATAGCTTAGTTACATGATAAGAGAGCTTGAAATAAAGAAGAGAGTTTGTTAAAGCATGATAGAGCTGAATGGTGACCCCTCCTCTTCTCTTTCTCTGCAGTAGCCTACAGGATGTCTTTCATCCACCCTTTCCAAAAGGATCAAAAGCCCCGTTAAAACTGACCCCAGTGCATTTTTCTCTCTCATGTAGTTTCCTCGACCAGATACCCCTTTTATCCACATTGTGGAAATGAGCCCTATTTCCTTTTTTAATGCTTAGCTCATTACTCATGCACACACTTACATTAAGCTTATACATTCAGATGGATGTCCTGCCAAATTCAAACACCCTACTTACGCTAAACTTCCTCTAGCTCATGAATTCAGTGCATCGACTGTAAACAGGTTAGCTCTGCTTGTGTAAATATAAGACTGTATATAACCTTGTTAACAATTCTTCAACGTATAGGCCTATTTCCGTGTGGTATTTCGCTGTCTGACAGATACCAAAACAATCACTCATATTTTATGCATTTTAAGTGAATATACACCTCTTCTGAAAGCAGTAATTTTTATGACTGTACGCTTTTGGAATAACTGCTCAGCAATCTCTGCTTTTGTAGCGCCCTCAACTGGTCAAGTTTGGCACATACAGTTTCATAAAATACTTGTAAATGGACATATTTCAGTTGTAGAGTACATATAACTACCCAGAAATTATGTGTAGTATATGTGCCACTTTTAATATCTATTATAACTGAAACAATATTTACGTAACATATAATAATACAATATTTTATACAATACAATATTTTTTTTAATAAAAATAAATAATTCAGTGATTAGTGGGTGATAACACAATGTCAAAAAGAAGATCAAAATATAATATACCATAATAAACCACAAATGTCTCCTGTTGGAGTTGTCTTACAAATTATAATGAATTTTTTCACAATCTTTACAAATAAATTACCTTTGCGAATAAAACACAATTCACTAATACATATAAATTACGAATAACTGAAGAGAAATAGAGAACTTTTCAAATGAGAACCAAACTGAATAACCTTTATAACTTTTGAAGTACCTGTTGGCTTGAACAGAAAGAGACCTGGAAGCTCTAAATAAAATCCCTATTAAATTTTTTAAAACAGTTTTTAGTGCTCTAAGAGCGTATCTTCTTGTGAACATATCAATGCAACTTGTTCAATTCACTGATCCATGTAGTTCTTCAAGACATCAAGAGCTCAGAATTTTTTTATTACAGTAACAGTGCTCTGTGAGAGTGATTTTTAGGTGTGTGTGTGTGTGTGTGTGTGTATGCGTGTGTGTGTCTGTGTGTAATAGGAAGCCTATTCACAGTATTTCCTGTGCTGGCCCAGGACCCATGGGAACACATTGAGGAACACATTCAAGCAGAACAATAATGTAGAGAAATATCATTCTTCTGCCCCCATCATGTGCACACAGTGCCATCCAAGTGTAAAAGTGAATAATAATAATAATAATAAATATAGCTGCAAGCAGCGATGGCGGGCTCAAGCCGTCAGTGCAACACCACCCCGGTGGCATCGGGAAAACTGTGCCCAGCGGGCATAAGCATTTACAGTAACCCTCTGGCAATCAATTTTTAAGGGATATGGCAGTTAAAGGGTTAATCCGACCCGTCTAGACTTTGAAATCACATACACAGAACAATATATATAACTTTAGTAACACTTTATTTTAATATATATAAAAAATGTATAAGTTGTGCATCGTAGCTGACACCTAAATGAACACATTACAATTGGTTTATGACTGCAAGTCTTTCTCCTCAAATGCTATTGAGCTTCAAATTTGCTTTTGAGCCCATGTGAAAAAGTAGCATAATTTACATATGACTTACAGTTTGTTTTAATAAATATCAAACATTCAATTTAATGGTGCATTATAGCTGTCACCTAGATGAACAATTACAGTTTTTTTTATATGACTGTAAGTCATTCTCTTCAAATGCTACTGACGTTAGAAAGGTGTATAACAATATTACATGTAACTTTAGAGACGGTCCCTAATTTTGAGACTCTCGAATGTCCAATGTCAAGCCAACTTTATGCCTGTTTTTGTTTTGTTTTTTACTTTATTTTTCTTTTCTCTGTGCCGGATTGCTGATGTCTTTTACCCGGGCATAGATGTCTTATATTAATAATATAATAGAATAAATAATATATAATATATAGAATAATAGATTATTCTAATATTATTGTGGTTTTTTACTGACATTGTTATTTGCTGTTATTTTTTGTTTTAATATTGTTACTGTTGTTACTTGTTGTACGGTTACCTTGAGTGGTTTGAAAGGCGCCTTAAATAAAATGCATTATTATTATTTTTATTATTATTATTATTAGCTGTACACTTGATAAAAAAAATTAAATATAAACTTATGCAATTGTGTATATATATATATATATATATATATATATATATATATATATATATAGTGTACAGTTGTCTTTTATTGCATGTTGAAATAAATGTTTCTGAGTTCTGTGTTTGTTTATTTGTTTTATTATTATTATTATATATTTTTTTTTTAGGAAGATTACAGCCTTTAATCTCCTCAAAATAAATGTGCATATAAACCATGAACAATTTAATTATAGCTGTATTTATAAAATGCTTACTAATGACTATTAATTTTGGGAGTAGGCTAGCAACAGTTGATGTTGAGGCCTAAGATATTTCTTAAGCTGTAATGATGAAAAAACAACAACAACACAAAATTGCTTTTTTTTTCTGCTGGTGATTAAAGAGATGATTAAGTCTCCCTCCCTCTCTCTCTCTCTCTGACACCAAGCCCATCCCCTCTCCCACACATTCACACAAACTCAGCACACACACTTAACACACACACACTTAACACACAAACACACACACACACACACACACACACACACACATTACCCAGAGGGACAGAGTGACATCAGATGTATGGTAGTTTTTTAATTTTCTATCATCCATATAGTGTTGTATAGTCATGAAACTATGCATATTTCCTCAGCATGACTTGTCTTCTATGTGTACATTTTGTTGAAGTGTTTAGAAGCTGCACTTAAAAAAATAAAAGACATTTACTGGTTCCTTTTTTACTGTTATTTCAAAAAATCACCATGACCAAACCATTCAAGCTATCCAAAACTAATTCGCACCTGTTCTGTTAGATAAATTCTTTAAACAGTGGTAAAAGAGGATGTGGTGCTGATCCTTCAAGAGTCACTCCAAACTTATCTGTCCATAAAGCTTATAAAGAATTATTCTTAATACACAGTATTTCACAATACTTCAGCATATTATTCTAGTTAAGTGAGGGTCATTTTATCAGTAAAATACATATTATTTTTCTTTGAAAGATTTCTATAAATGATTTAAATCATACTTTTTTCTGCAATAATTATTTAAAAGTAATCATATATCGCCATCTGGTGGCCATTATTGGTACTAAGAATTGCAAGCTTGATTTATAAGTTATGATAGTTTTAATTTTAAGCTGGCTCTTGAAAATGATAAAGCTATGAAACTCACTGTGCTTCTTTCAAATGATGACTTCTACGTATATAAAAAATTATGAAGAGTTGGAATGAAGAATGTTAAAGATATAGTAAAATAACTATTGTATTTTTTTATGTTACTTTAATAAATCGGTATGGCCACACCATTTAAGGTATCCTAAACCCATTCGCAATTTAACATCTTCAGTATATTGGCATCATGTTGAAAAAGTTTGGTGTGAACTACTTGTGTCTTCTTGGAGGAGTATGATTCATTTACAGGCTGATTTGATCATAAATCCACAATAACATTTCTGAGTTCTGTATCAATCTGTGTTGTTGTTTGTTTATTTTCATTTTTTTATTTTTCATAGGAAGATAACTGACCCTTTATTCTCCTTTTTAATAAATGTGCTTATAAACCAAGATCAAGCTATTTATAGCTGTATTTATAAGCTGCTTATTAATGACTATTTAAGTTGGGACAAGACTTTATAAAGCATGAACTGACTATTTACTAATGAGTGCAGTTATTATAAAGTGTTACCAATGCATTTACTAATGTTAACAAATTAGACATTATTTTACAGTGTTATAAAATCCTTTAATGACTTATAAGCATTTGTGAAAGTTCTGCTTTCATTACAGCTTAGTCTTCATCTGTGAGCTGAACAGTTTTACTGTTACATCCATGAGATTATGTAAATTAAGATAAATGTCATGTCACAGGATGGAATAGGTCAGTATCAAATGAGATTGAAATTATTATTTGCAGCACAAATAAGTATTTTTAGAATTTTGTTTTTAATTCCTGAAACTGTCAGAAAAGGATAAGGCCTAAGAGATTTCTTAAGCTGTAATGAAAACAGCAATGTTAGCAAAAGCAACAAAAAACAATTTAAAATACATTTTTTTTCTGGTGATTAAAGAGATGATTAAGTCTCTCTCTCTCTCTCTCTCTTTCTCTCTCTCTCTTTCTCTCTCTCATTGTGTCTGCCACTCAGCTCATGCCCATCCCCCACTCACAGACACACACACACACACACACTCAGTCAGCACACATACATTCCTCAAACAGAGGGACAGAGTGAGTTGAGATGTCTGACAGTTTTTTAATTTTCTTTTAATCATACAGTGTTTTAAAGTCATGAAACTATGCATATGTCCTCAGAATGATTTGATCTCTGTATGAATTTTTTTTAAGTGTTTGGAAGCTGCAATTTAAAAATAGAAGACAATTAATGATTCCCTTTTTACTGTCATTTCAAAAAATCACCACGACAAAACCGTTCAAGCTAACCAAAATCCGTTCGCAATTTAAGTTCCTCAATGTTTTATCAACATGTAGACAAAGTTTGGTGAGTATAGTGAGCATCTCCTGTGAGGAGTATGCATTAAATCAGAGCTCAATTTAAATATTCAAATCAAAATAGCCAACTTCCTGTTGGTCGTAGCTGATGACTGTGAATTAGAAAGTTGTCCGTCTTGAAAAGAACAATTTATGTACCAAGTTTGGTGTCTGTAGCTAAAACTAACCCCCCCACTTTTGACAAAAGGTGGCGCTATAGAGTGCCTCCTTCACGCCCTTTTAAAAGCTTTTGCCATTGTCTAGCTATCACTAATACTGATATGTGTTTTGAGTTTCATGTAAATCTGAGCTTGTTGTCTGCCTCAAACTCACCATAACAGAACATTCAAGTTTGACACGTTGCCATGGCAACACTATATCAGATATCAATATCCCCACAACAGATTTACATCGGCCGTGTTTTGTCCTTATTCTGATGAAGTTTTAAGTAAATAGAGTAAAAATAAGATGCTGAATTCAAAGCATTTGGAAAATGACACACTTCCTGCTGCCAGTTGGTGGCGCTATAATGTTGACTCTTAATAGTCACATATATACGATCAGTATCATACAACGAACAAACCAATGAAGTTTGATCAAATTCAGGAAATGTATGTGGATGTTATTAGACATTTCCTGTTTCTCATTTCTCGCCATAATTTCAATGCCTCGCCACGGGCAAACCGTTCGAGATATCAAAAATCCCCTCGCAATTTTCCTTCCCAAAGTCTTGAGATCATGTTGACCGAGTTTGGTGGCAATCAAGTAAAAAACCTATGACAAGTATATCAAATTCCAGAGCATGCTTTTTATAAACAGCCCTGAATAGCTGACTTCCTGTTGGGCGGAGCCTATGACATAGAGTGCGAAAGTTGTTCGGCTCAATGAGATCTATAAGTGTACTGAGTTTCATATAAATACATGAAAGTGTGTGTGACCTATGGTTCAATATTTCTGACCGTGTTCCAGGGGGCGCTGTAGAGCCCCTGTGCCACGCCCGGGTCCCAGTCTCTGTGGCGTCCTGATGGCCGCATATTCCAATGTGTGTGCCAATTTTCAAGAGTTTTTGAGCATGTTAAGGCCTCCAAAACCCCCCGGAAGGTTTAATAAAAAATAAAAAAAATAATAATAAGAAGAAGAAATATAGCTGCAAGCAGCGATGGCGGGCTCAAGCCACCAATGCCATCGCCACCCCGGTGGCATCAGGTAAACTGTGCCCAGCGGGCACATGCATTCACAATATCCCTCTGGCAGTGACGTTTTAAAGGATATGGCGGTTAAAGGGTTAATCCGAATCATCTAGACTTTAAAATCACATTCACAGAACAATATATATATATATATTCCCCAAACATATATATATATATATATTTAGTAACACTTTACAATAAGATTTCATTTATAAACATTATGTTAACATGAACAATATTTATATAGCATTAATTTATGTCAGTTAATATTCCAAACTTAAACATTAAAACATTGTTTTATTGTGATTTTTTTCCAAGCACATTTTACCAATTCCAAACCATATCAATCTTAATAACTACCATTATTTTTTATTTAATCATTTATGAGTGCTATACAATAGTCCAGGAAAGCTGGAAGAGAAAAACTCCTTATATTCATGTGCAGAATTATTAGGCTGTTTTCTTTTACAGATGAAATGCGCTAAAAAAGAGTTTTAACTCAAACTGTTTTAACTCAAAGTCGAAAATTATGAAATACCCATGAGAAATATCAAACACAAATGCAATACAGAAATGGATAAGTTAAGACTTGACCATTGTACAAAAATGCTGACTGGGTCATGAGGTCAGAAAAGAAGAAGAAAAAAAAAACAGGTCAAGAAGAACTGACAAAAATAATTGCAAAATAATTAGGAATTGATGTGAAGATTAATTTTTAGTCAATTCTGCAAGACAGACTTTCAGGAAAGGAGGTGGAATAAAAATGAGCTCCTAAATCTTAATCCCGGATTCTGGAAGATATATTCCTCAAACCATCGGACAAGAGGAGGTGGTGCTGGTCCTTCACGAGTCACTCTAATCTGTTCATAAAGCCTATATATAAAGTCTTAATATATAGTATTTCACAATACTTCATGGTATTCTAATCAAATCATTTTTTGGAATCTTTGATTTCTCAGAACCTGACACCGAGTAATTCTGAGACTCCAGGAAAGTGGCAGTTCTGTAAAATGTTGGCGCTGGAGACTAAATGCTCCCTGATAGTTTCACACCTAATTCACTTAACACACACACACACACACACACACACACACACACACACACACACACATTACCCACAGTGACAGAGGGACAGAGTGACATCAGATGTATGATAGTTTTTTAATTTTCTATCATCCATATAGTGTTGTATAGTCATGAAAATATGCATATTTCCTCAGAATGACTTGTCTTCTATGTGTACATTTTTTTGAAGTGTTTAGAAGCTGCACTTAAAAAAATAAAAGACATTTACTGGTTACTTTTTTACTGTTATTTCAAAAAATCACCACGACAAAACCATTCAAGCTATTCAAAATTCATCCGCACCTGTACTGTAAGATACATTCTTTAAACAGTGGTAAAAGAGGATGTGGTGCTGATCCTTCAAGAGTCACTCAAAACTTATCTGTCCATAAAGCCTATAAAGAATTATTCTTAATATACAGTTCACAATACTTCAGCATGTTGTTCTAATTAAGTGAGGGTCATTTTATCAGTAAAATACATAAAATTCATATTATTTTTCTTTGAAAGATTTCTATAAATGATTTAAATCATACTTGTTTCTACAATAATTATTTAAAAGTGATCCTATAGCTCCATCTGGTGGCCATTATTGGTACTAAGAATTGCCAGCTTGATTTATATGTTATGATAGTTTTAATTTTATGCTGGCTCTTGAAAATGATAAAGCTATGAAACTTACTGTGCTTCCTTCAAATGATGACTTCTAGGTATATAAAAAATTATGAAGAGTTGGAATTAAAAATTTTAAAGATATAGTAAAATAACTATGGTATTTTTTTATGTTACTTTAATAAATCTCTATGGCCACACCATTTAAGGTATCCTAAACCCATTCGCAATTTAACATCTTCAGTATATGGCTTCATGTTAAAAAAGTTTGGTGTGAACTACTTGTGTCTTCTTGGAGGAGAATGAATTCATTTACAGGCTGAGTTTATCATAAATCCACAATAACATTTCTGAGTTCTGTATCAATCAGTGTTGTTGTTTGTTTATTTTTATTTTTTTATTTTTCATAGGAAGATAACTGACCCTTTACTCTCCTTTTTAATAAATGAGCTATTTATAGCTGTATTTATAAACTGCTTACTACTGACTATTAATATTGGGACAAGGCTTTATGAAGCATGAACTGACTATTTACTAATGAGTGCAGTTATTATAAAGTGTTATCAATGCATTTGCTAATGTTAACAAATTAGACATTATTTTACAGTGTTATCAAATCCCTTAAATGATTTGTAAGTGTTTTGTAATGATTTTATTGACCTAAAAGCATTTGTGAAAGTTCTGCTTACATTACAGCTTAGTCTTGATCTGTGAGCTGAACAGATTTACTGTTACATCCATGAGATTATGTAAATTCAAATAAATATCATGTCACAGGATGTCAGAGGTCAGTATCAAATTAGTTTGAAATTATTATTTGCAGCACAAATAAGGTTTTTTAGGATTTTTAAAAATCCCTAAAACTGTCAGAAAAGGATAAGGCCTAAGATTTCTATGTGAGTGGCTAAATTTGTTTGTTTTTATAACTATAATGCATAAACTATGAAACTATACAAAATGTATAAAAAAGTACAAGTTATTCTTTTCCAATGTTTTTTATTTATTTACATTTTTTTTTTTTTTTGGGGATTTACATTTTTAAAAATTAGCCTATGGCAATCATTCTAAACAGCTTGAATAAAACCTGTTAATATTTATTATAGACCACTATAACTGTGTATAATCTAACAAACGAGTTTATTATGAAAATAAAGTGTGTACACCAGATAAATTGGACGATAAAGAAATTGCTAACAATAGTATAATAGAGCATGTTTTAGGTTTTTAGGCGTTTAGATGCAGAAAAGGACAAATCAAATGTAAAATCAAATGTAATTGATTTAATTAAATATAGATTAAGTCTTGTTAGAGCAAAATAATAAATAAATACGTACACACATTAAAAAAGCAGCCAAGATGAATGAGTATAATTTTTTATATAGATTAAAATTGAAGACAGAAGCAGCTGGTATATGTGGTCACTTAATATTAAAATCCAGTAGATCCACTTCAGATTTATTTCTCAACAGTTTATGTTCACGTGGCTGTTTTCGTTTATATTAGCCAAGCTATTATGTATTTTGAAATAATCTTGTCCGTGATGTGTTCGTTCTTACGACGAAAGGCAGAATCCTGCAGCTCGAGAGATCTATGTTATTCTGCCAGTCGCGCTTTCAAATAGTCTTGCACACTTAAACGGGTCACAAACACCTGCATTTAGCTCGTGTAGTGTTATAATGGATGTATTGTGTGCATTTATGGCAATAATTAATTTTAAAAAGCTCTTAAACAAGAATAAATTCGTTTGTTTTGAACTTGTGACACTGTGCGCGGTGATCGGAGGCAGTGTTTTCAGATAGGCAGCCGCGAATATTTCATTTTCACACAAACAGTTCAAAAACATCTTAATTTAGCTCTTGGTGTGCTCTAATTGGTGAATTGTGTGATATCGCTGCAATACTTTATTTTTAATAGCTATAAAACAAGAATAAACTCGTTTTTTTCTGAGCTCATCATTCCACATGCTCCTGCTCAGAGCGGTGATTCATCTCTCGTGTTTCTCACGTATCACTGACCACACATCAATTATTAATGAGCCCTGACCTTATAATAATCATATATGTTGGTTTAGCTTGTCAGTGTGAATTAAATCCAAGTATTTATTTGTATTTTAACCGATTTAAAATCGAAACCAAAAGACAGTCTCCTCCCTTTTTTATTCCGGTAACTGCACCTGTAGGGGCGCTATTTCTCTCAGACAATGGAAGTCTAAGCACACACACTCAAACAGAGGGACAGAGTGATATGAGATGTCTGACAGTTTTTTAATTTTCTGTTATCCATACAGTGTTGTAAAGTCATGAAACTATGCATATTTACTCAGAATAACTTTTTTTCTTTATGAAAAAAGGTTTTGAAGTGTTTGGAATTTAAAAATGCAGGAAAATTAATAATTCCATCTTTATTGTCATTTTAAAAAATCCCCACGACAAAACCATCCAAGCTATCCAAAACCCATTCACAATTTAAGTTCCTCAATGTTTTTTCAACATGTACACCAAGTTTGGTGTGTATAGTGTTACTCTCCTCTGAGCAGTATGCATTAATTCACAGCTAAATGTAAAAAGCAATCCACATTCAAATCAAAATAGCCGACTTCCTGTTGGTCGTAGCTGATGACTGTGAATTAGAAAGTTGTCCGTCTTGATAAGAACAATTTTTGTACTGAGTTTGGTGTCTGTAGCTAAAACTAACCCCCCCACTTTTGACAAAAGGTGGCGCTATAGAGTGCCTCTTCCACGCCCTCTTATGAAATTTTGCCAGTGTCTAGCTGTCACTAATACTGATATGTGTTCTGAGTTTGATGAAATTCTAAGCATGTTATATGCCTCAAAATCACCTGAGAAGTATTCCAGTTTGACATGTTGCCACGGCAACAATATTTTTAGATATCAATATCCCCCCAGCAGATTTATATCGGCTGTGTTTTAACATTATTCTGATGAAGTTTGAAGCAAATCGAGTAAAAATAAGATGCTGAATTCAAAGCATTTTGAAAATGACACACTTCCTGCTGCCACTTGGTGGCGCTATAACTTTGACTCCTAATAGTCACATATATGTGATCGACATCATACAATGAATAATCTGATGAAGTTTGATTAAAATTAGGAAATGTATGTGGATGGTATTAGACACTTCCTGTTTCTCATTTATTGCTCTAATTTCAACGCCTCGCCACGAGCAAACCGTTTGAGATATCAAAAATCCCCTGGCAATTTTTCATCCCCAATGTCTTGAGATCATGTTGACTGAGTTTGGCGGCAATCGAGTAAAAAACCTATGACAAGTATTTCAAATTCCAGAGCATGCACTTTTTACATAACTCTAAATAGCTGACTTCCTGTTGGGCGGAGCCTATGATATGCAATACGAAAGTTGTTCGGCACGATGAGATCTATATGTGTACTGAGTTTCATATTAATACGTGCAAGTATGTGTGAGCTATACATCAACATTTATAACTGTGATCCAGGGGGCGCCGTAGAGCCCCTGTGCAACGCCCAGGTCTCAGCCTCTGCAGGCTCCTTCAGGCCACAGATTCCAAAGTGTGCGCAAATTTTCAAGAGTTTTTGAGTATGTTAAGGACCCCCAAAAGCCCCCACAACTTTGACGACAAATATGTATTTGTCAAATATATATCTATAACCATTTTTAAAATACTTTTATTGATCTATAAACATTTCTGAAATTATTATATAAAACTATATTACCAGTAAAATTCATTAGCTTTTTAAAATACATATTGTTTTACTTTGAAAGATTTTATAAATAATTTAAATGCTTTATAGACGTTTCTAAACAATTATTTAAAAGTAATCCTATAGCTCCATCTGGTGGTGGCCATGATAGGTATTACACACTGCAAGTTTGGTGTTGCTATCTGAACCAGTCCGAATGAAGCGTTCCTAAATGGAGCAGGAGAACAGGACAGACTGTGCATATACCTATGCAAGGCCAGGTTCACAAGCTCTATCTGTAATGCATATTTTTTTCAGAGCCCATGTTAATGGATCAGAGCATTCACACTGCACATGGTAAAAGATGTGAACAGAAAAGGTTAGAAGTAGAAAGGTGTGAAAAGAATGAATATCTAGCGCATGAGCATAGAGAGAGTTGTGAGTGCACAGGACACAGTTTGAGCAGAGGAAATGGGTTTTACGTGCACGCACGCTCTCCGAGCAAAAGCAGCATGTATCAGAGGACGCGTTTTTTGTCAAAGTAAAGGAAATGTGCATGCAAGCGGAGAGATTCATGCTCGCACATTATTTTAATGTGTTTTTGCGTAACAATAACATGCTCTCGCTACTGCGTCTGCACCACATACACATACTGTATACACTCTTCAAACAGTGAACCTGTATAATCTATAACAAATCTATTTCAACACCTGAAGCATCGCTACAATGAGCTCAATGACCAATGCATGACAAGAAGACATGCCTAAAAATTCAGCACTCCTGAATATGAGTATTTCACTTCCAGCCATCGAGGAAAATTATATATATCACTCATAAATCATGAAATACCAGATCTATAGTATTTATTAAGATTGATGTGATTTGAAATTGGTAAATGTACTTGGAAAAAAATGTCATCAGAATATCAACGTGCCTTATTATTATGTACTTTGTGAAAAAGCATTTTTAACCAATTTTATTGATCTATAAGCATTTGTAAAATATGTTTGCCTGCATTACAGCTTAGTCTTTATCTGTGAGCTGAACTGTTTTACTGTTAAATCAGCAAGATTGTGTAAATTCAGGTCATGTCATGTCATGTCACAGAATGGCTGTCATAGGTCAGTATCAAATAAGTTTAAAATTATTATCAGAATAAAAAAATATATACAAGTCATCGTGTATGTATTTTTAAAATCTTTTTTTATTTTGCAATTTACATAATTCTTAACCTAATTATATAAAACATTTTGTCTGAGGCCCTACAAATTGTACTAGGTTTTTTTCGTCCCTAAAAATGATAGAAAATGATAGAGAGATTTCTTAAGCTGTAATGATGAAAAAAATCAACAACACACAATTACAGTTTTTTTCTGGTGATTAAAGAGATGTTAACTCTCTCTCTCTCTCCCTATCTCTCTCTCTCTCTGTCAGGCAGGTCCTTCAGCACCCCCCCCCCCCTTTCCCTCCACACAGAGACAATGCCAGAGAGTGAGATCAGATGTCTGACAGTTTTATATTTTATTTAATCTTACAGCTGTTGTAAAGTTGTGAAACTAATGCATATTTCCTCAGAATCGCATGTTCTCTAAATGAAAAATGGTTTTGAAATGTTTGGAAGCTGCAATTTAAACATACAGACAATTATGTTTCCCTTTTTACCTAGTCATTTCAAAAATCACCACGACAAAACCGTTCAAGCTAACCAAAATCTGTTTCGCAATTTAAGTTCCTCGATGTTTTTCTTCATGTAGACAAAGTTTGGTGTGTATAGTGTACTTCCCCTGTGAGGAGTATTTCATTAATTCACAACTGTAAAATCTCAAAAATACACATTCAAATCAAAATAGCCGACTTCCTGTTGGTCGTAGCTGATGACTGTGAATTAGAAAGTTGTCCGTCTTTGAAAAGAACAATTTATTTACCGAGTTTGGTGTCTGTAGCTAAAACTAACCCCCCCCACTTTTGACAAAAGGTGGCGCTATAGAGTGCCTCCTTCACGCCCTTTTAAAAGCTTTTGCCATTGTCTAGCTATCACTAATACTGATATGTGTTTTGAGTTTCATGTAATCTGAGCTTGTTGTCTGCCTCAAACTCACCATAACAGAATATTCAAGTTTGACACGTTGCCATGGCAACACTATATCAGATATCAATATCCCCACAAACAGATTTACATCGCCGTGTTTTGTCATTATTCTGATGAAGTTTTGAAGCAAATCGAGTAAAAATAAGATGCTGAATTTAAAGCATTTGGAAAATGACACACTTCCTGCTGCCAGTTGGTGGCGCTGTAACTTTGACTCTTATAGCACATATATACGATCGGTATCATACAATGAACAAACCGATGAAGTTTGATCAAATTCAGGAAATGTATGTGGATGTTATTAGGCATTTCCTGTTTCTCATTTTGTCGCCCTAATTTCAAACGCCTCACCACGGGCAAACCGTTCGAGATATCAAAAATCCCCTCGCAATTTTTCATCCTCAATGTCTTGAGATCATGTTCACCGAGTTTTGTGGCGAACGGGTTGAAAACCTCAGAGGAGTATTTCAAATTCCAGAGCATGCTTTTTTTAAACAGCCCTGAATAGCTGACTTCCTGTTGGGCGGAGCCTATGACATAAAGTGTGAAAGTTGTTCGGTTCAATGAGATCTATAAGTGTACCGAGTTTCATATAAATACATGCAAGTATGTGTGAGCTATGGTCAAGAATTCTGACTGTGTTCCAGGGGGCGCTGTAGAGCCCCTGTGCCACGCCCGGGTCCCAGCCTCTGCGGCGTCCTGATGGCCGCAGATTCCAATGTGTGTGCCAATTTTTAAGAGTGTTTTTGAGCATGTTAAGGCCCCCAAAAACCCCGGAAGGTTAATAAAAAATAAAAAAAAATAATAATAAAAGAATAATCCTTAGAGAACAATAGGGCTCTTCGCCCCTTCGGGCTTGAGCCCTAAATATAGCTGCAAGCAAGCGATGGCGGGCTCAAGCACCAATGCCATCGCCACCCCGGTGGCATCAGGTAAACTGTGCCCAGCGGGCACATGCATTCACAATATCCCTCTGGCAGTGAGTTTTAAAGGAATATGGCAGTTAAAGGGTTAATCCGAATCATCTAGACTTTAAAATCACATTCACAGAACAATATATATAACTTTAGTAACACTTACAATTTAATATTTCATTTATAAACATTATGTTAACATGAACAATATTTATATAGCATTCATTCATGTCAGTTAATATCCAAA
>NW_020526360.1:0-29472 GCF_003368295.1 Carassius auratus | reverse complement strand
AGAGGGGAAAGAAGACAAGGAAGAGGAAGAACTGAGGAAAGTGGATGAAGAGGAAGAGGCAGGGTTGGAACTAATGGCTCCACAGGCCAAACGGCGATGCAGAGAGGTGATCCCAAACTGGGACTCCTTGCAGGATGGGGAGGACGCCCTGGATGAGATGCTGCAGTACCTGGGATACTCCAGCCCAGAGTGCCTACAACGCACTGGCACACCCCTCAACATTCCAGCCCTGCCGCCCACTTGCGTGTCTGAGAAGCAAGAGAATGATGTCATCAATGCAATCCTGAAGCAGTGTGCCGAAGAGCGGGACTTCGCACTCTATCGTGGGAATGACCTGAGCATGAGGGCTGTAGTGCAGCAAGAGCCAAGCCCACAGAGACCCCAGTCAGCCTTCTACTACTGCAAACTGCTCCTCAACATACTGGGCATGAACTCCTGGGAAAAGAGGTAGGACTAATCACCTCATGAATAGACATTGCAGTTGCAATAGCCTGGTAATCCTATAGGATATACTAAAAAAAATATATATTTTTTTACATTTTTACATTTTGTTGGTCTACCTTATCGAACACATCCAATTCCGGTCTAACAGCCTCTCTACTACTGAGCTGATGACTTGTATCAGGTGAGACAGATGAGGCAGGCATACAAAATATGCAATGCTGGTGGGCCTCCATGACATGTTTAAAAACCCTTGTTATAGAATATCTACAAGTACAAATCCTATTTATAACAAATGTTTTTGGGATGGTGTACCAGACCAACATGTCTCCCTTAAGCCGAGTTCACACTGCACAATTTTAGCATGATTTTTCACTCGCCTTTGCAAAATCGCAGACAAATGCCCGAAACAGAGGCAAATCGGTGCACGTTCACGCAAGTGACAATCACTCACTGTGAATTATCAAAAACGCGATCTGAGGGAATCGCTGACACGTTGCCGATGCCAGCAAAATATTTGGCATGCTAAATATCTGGAGCTGTCGGCGATTCACAATCATGCTTTGTATAATGATTTCTGACAGAAAACTATAGGGGTGCTCCGATCACGATCGGCGGATCGTTATGCGCATCTCGTCAGTAAAGCCGGTTCTCTAATCAGCGGTTAATTCCATCAGGTGTGTGATTTCACATAGAGCAGCTGTCACACACAGACATTGTTAACTGAGAAGATGCGCAAATCCACGTTCATTTCAGCGCTTATTGGCGCATCTTCTCAGTTTACAACGGCTCTGTGTAGTAACAGCAGCTCTATGTGAAATCACTCACCTGATGGAATTAACGCTGATTAGAGAACCGGCTTTACTGACTATGCGCATTAACGATCGGCCGATCGTGATCGGAGCACCCCTAGAAAACTACATCGTCGATGACCTACAGCCAATAAGAGGACCCAAGATACAGGGCAAGGGGAAGTTCGGGGAGGAGTTATAGACCAGAATGTCAGTATTTTGTAGATATATGAACAATTATATCATACAGAAACAAGCACAAACATTTGCTTGACCAGCCACAAACATCAGCATAAGAACACACAACCCTGCTCCCTGCATCTCCCTCCTGAATAATCTGTTTTTTCTTTTTCTCCTTGTAGCTGGAAATCAGCTAACAAACAGTTAGCGGGCTTCGGTCTGGTTTCTTGCATTATTTCCTTATCACTTCTTTGCATGTTTTTTTGTGGAACTTAGTTAGCAGACCAGACAGCTGTCGGCTATTCTTCCTATTGTGAAGTCATGCAATGTGAAACCCGCTGTCGCTGCCTCCATCGTGCAGTGTGAACACAGCAGCAACTGAATACTACCACAGATAGTCACACAGTGTCAAAACAATGACGATCTGAGTTTGAAAATCGTGCCGTGTAAACTCGGCATTATATGAGCAATCAATTTCAGGTCTTGGAGTCTCTACTAATGTGCTTCGTTGATTCAGGTGTCTGATTAGGAAGAGATTGAAAATGTGTAGAATTGGGGTGCCTGCAGGAACGGGTTGGGAAACCCTGTTGTATCCTACTGTTTGCAGGTTTGGGATGATGCCTAAAAATTTGCAATGTCGAACATCTATTGGAGCAATCCTTTAAAAAAAAAAAAAAAGTCCTAATATCAGGCATCATAATGTCCGTTGTGGTTTCCCCATGCTAGAGTTGCTATTTTTTCCAGGATTTACAAAAATCTAAAGACAATTTCCCAAGATGTTTGTAAGAATACAAGTGCAATTCATGAAAAATGATTTTAATTAAAAATGTCTAATACTTTAAGAACATCTTCTGCAGTCTTTTTGCGCTGTCTGCATATCACTGTAATAATCATTATTAGTGAATCGATAAATGACTTGACGGGAGTTCATCGCTCCAAGTCACAATTTTTAATGCTCTGTCTATTAAATGTTTTATTATTTTTTTAGCTTGTCTCAAGAATCTGTCATCTCAAATATTCATGTACCATACCCAAAGTCATACACTTCTTCTTTTCCACCATTTTAGTTGAGTCTTTTGGGCAGTTAGTTCCACTGACCACGATTCTGCCGATTCTGTCTTTATCTTAGCTTTGTTTAACTTTCATATCCGTTTAATCCTTTGGTCTGGGAATTAAGTTTTCAGCAAACACTTAATCAAATCATCCTGCCATTTTTTCCCAAAAGAATCACTACATTGTTTTGCTAGAGTTTGTTAGCACAATCTGGGTGATGCTTTTGGTGTTTTAAGGCCGATAATGCATCATGTAAACATCCTGTTTGCTCGCACCTCTCCCTGATTGTGCAGAGCCATGTTAATCTACTTTGAACAGTCAACAGCTTTCTGATTAGCTTATCCAACAATAGATGCTACAGTGCTGCTGACTTGCTGGCCAAACATCAGTTTCCATCCCCCTCAAAATGCCTAATGATTCCCTGCTTTTGACTGTAAGGGTTCAATCCCATACCATTTTGTGGTATTACAGAGTATGGTCAAATATTTCCAGATGACAAATAATTGGAAAATTGGGGTTATTTTAATTTTTTTTTGACATTGAATGTAATGGCATTAATTTTCATGATATACGTGGTCTGTTATGAGATTAATGAAGGAAAATTATTTTTTCACCATTCCCTAATGTGGGGGCGGGCGGCTTTTCTTAAACAGCTCTGGGTGTGCGGTGTTTGTGTGTGTGTGTGTGAGCACGCACGCAGCTTTTATGGGGGATTAATTCTTGAGGGGTCTGTTATCTGCCGAGCAGCCGCGGTACTTTTTCATTCTTGCCTGATACGTCGGGTGAAAATAAAAGGCTGCTACCTTTCGAATGTGGCTGGAGGGTTATTATGAGTTGGAGAGCTGGGAGAAAATGCATAGGGGCTGTTTAATGAGGAATTGTCTTGCTACTGCTCTCCAGGCATTCATGTATCATTTATCCGTGGTCAGAGACTAAGGCATTGCAATCCGCCGGGCCATTGTGTGTGTGAGCGCGCTCCTAATGTCGGCCTTTTATGCCGTTCTCGCATTCGCCTCCTGAAATGGCTCACTTTCAATGGAGAAAATGAAGACCATTACATTGCAACAAGCTAATAAAGAGACCCCAGCTCAAAGAAAAAGAGAACAAAACAAAAAGTCCTTTTAGAGAGCATCGTGTGGTTTTCCACATGACTCGCTTGGAGGGAGCGAAAGAAAAAGAAGGGGAAAGGGAGAAAGTAACTGAACTCTGAACTATAAAAGCTGCAGATGGAAAGAAGTCGCATTATCTTAGATTTATGGTCTTTTTTTTTTAATGATCTGTAGGTTTTTGTTTCACGCCTCATCGTGTCATAAGATGTTTTTCAGTGCAGGATCTTCCATTGTTTGTTTTCATTTGCGTTTCTGTTGCGGTGTCAGATTTTCCAGGAGTCTGTGAGAAAAACAAGGAAGATGGTAATTAAGCAGGCGGACGCTTAATGAAAGAGATCTAATGCACAGTCTAGAACAGCGCTTCTCCAAATAGCATCTTTGAGCCATAGCTAGAGCGTCCAAAAAATCTATCTATTTATCAATCTGTCTATCTGTCTGTTGTTTTGTCTATTGTCTGTCAATTCTTCTGTCTGCCTGTCATTATATCTATTTAGAAATCTTTCTTTTGCCCTTGATCACCTTCCTGTGTGTAAGCTAATAATAGATGCATCATCTGGTGAAATATTTCTCTTCATTAGATTTCATGTTTAAATGTCCTGTCTCCAGAAACAGTTTCCACCTGCTGAAGAAGAACGAAAAACTACTGAGAGAGCTGAAGAATCTGGATTCAAGGCAGTGGTATGTAGTGTTGTTTCTTTTAAAGCTGCTAGGAAAGGTCTTGTAAGAGTAAAGCGGTGGGGGTGGGAACATAGCATTTACCTGTCTGTGAGACAACCTGATAAAAGTGTATGCATGTTTTGCTCCAAAATGTACTTTCTTTCCTATTTAAATATTTCAGTCGTGAAACACACAAGATTGCGGTGTTTTACGTGGCAGAGGGGCAGGAAGACAAGCACTCAATACTGTCCAACACCGCCGGGAGTCAGGCCTATGAAGACTTTGTGTCAGGCCTGGGCTGGGAGGTAAAATCTTGATAATTAATTGCTGGGAGACAATTCATTAATAAAAGTTATATATATATTTAAATATTACAATATTTATTTGATATTAATGCATGGGCCCTAACAAACTCTTTCCTCAATGTTCAGGTGAACTTAACGAGTCATTGTGGTTTCATGGGCGGCCTGCAGAGGAACAAGAGCACGGGTTTGACCATGCCCTACTTCGCCACTTCTACAGTTGAAGTCATGTTCCACGTCTCCACACGCATGCCTCCGGACTCCGACGACTCGCTCACTAAAAAGGTAAACTTGTAGAACACTGCATTTTAAAGTCAACTTTAGCCAGGTTATATGACAAATTTCTACCAGTGTTACTTTAGTATTCTTTAGACCCTAGTATTTATCAGTAATTTGAATTAGCTTTTGTTTTTTACGTTTTCAGGTTTCATGTTAGTTAAAGTTTTAGTATGTGCTTACAACATTTTAATTAGTTGTTGTTTTTTAATATTTCTATATAGATTTAAATCATCACCTTTTTCAAAGTTTAACTTTTTTAATCAAAATGTTTTTTTTTTCAGTTTGATTTTAATAAACCAAAATAATTTATAATGTTTATAGTTTTAATTACCTATAGCAAAATGATTTTTACCAAAAAAGGTATCTTTATGTAGATAACCCCTGCATTCAGTATAACTTACTCTCTTCTGCTAAACACAATGAAGGTATTTCTTAAGAGTGTTTCACCTATTTTTGTTCACACATTAAAGTCTAAATGGTACATCTAAATAACCCATTTAGCAGCTTAGTCAACTGGACTGGAGCTTTGCTTCATGAACACATATCTCCATACTAGTACACCGGTCTCATTAGAACAAGCAGAAATCTTGTTTTCCATCACTCAAAAGCTGTTGACTCTCTAAAGAGTTAAACTTTCCCCCTGCCAGCTCACCTGTGAAAGGCCTTTCAGATTGTAGTCTGTGTCATTTCTTTCATAGCTCTTCTGTCTGGAGTTTTCTCCAGCAGTGCAGCTCTGCTCCTCCTGTGCGATGGGTGAAGTGGGACACAGAACCTTTCTGACCTGTGCGTTCACACCTCATCATTAAACCTAACCCAGGCTAATCTGAGGGGTGGGACACTTATACCTGCCGAGAGCTGCGCTTTTATGTTTCTGGGTTCCCTGTAGAGAGAAAAGGTCCTCTCTGCTGTCAGAACATAGAAAAGGAGAAAGTAATGACTCCTAACAGCTGTACTTTATTCTCTCGTTCTGCCTTTCCCACTGGCTTTTATCTTGTCTCTCTTTTATTTAGAGAGGGATGTTGCACTCTTTCTTTTTTTCACTTTTTTTGCAGTCGATGTGACCTTATGGAGAAACTCTTTCTACAACTGTGTTTCTTCAACTATAGGCACTTTTTTTGCCCTGTGGGCTTTTGTAAATTAAACTCTCTTTAAACGCACCTTTTACATTCTAGCTAGTTTATTATTATTTTTTAGTCTACTAATAATATCCAACAGTGGATATATATCTCAAAAGATGTAGTGTTTAATAGCATGCTATGGTAGAAATGAGGATGTCAAAAAAAAGACTCATTTGTCTTGCTAAGGCTAATTTCATTGCTAAAATTTTATGTATGCCAAATATACACAATACATATTTTTTATATGTTCTTGCCTAAATTGATACAGATTTTTAATAGAAAATATTTTGTTATGGGATGTTAAGTTATGTTAAAAAAAATGTCTTCATATATCCCGCTTTTTTCCATTGACACTTTTGTTTCATGGTATGTTAACTTTTTTTTTTTTTGGGGGGGGGGTATATAAAATGGTTCTTATAATTATTAGCAAAATTTTTCATTTTGAAGGTAATCAGACAACTGAAGGACAGTTTTTTTTTTTTTTTAAATAGTGATTATTTATTTAAGGTAAGTGCTAATATTGAAGTTCTGGGTCTGAGACAAAGGTAAGCAATAAAAACTAGTAGCTAAAAATGTAATAACAAATAAAAGCATGGTTGCCAAGTCTTTTTTAATGTGACCTTCATATAACAAAAAGAACAATGTTACAAGCTGATACGTTTAATAAAAATCAACCCCTGGGACATTAAAGTGTCCATACTTGAAAAAACACCTGCAAATGTCTGTCTGCATGGGTATTTTTTTCTGTTCAGATGGGCAGCACAAATCTAATAATGTGCAGCATTATCCTTAATGAGCTTGGCTGGAAGGCTGTGATATGGGGATGTTTATGAAGCGGCCAGCTCCATGCCGAATGACCAATCGCTTGTCATTAGAGCTGTCCCCTCACTTCCTCACTCATACGTCTTCTGGGGCAAAGACGAGGAGATAAGGTGTTAATCCTCCCCAAAGACTTATTAATGAACATAGATAGAAATGTGATATTGTTGTGAGGGTCAGTGGGGAGGGTGGGGGGACTACACTGGACCGTTAGATGGACGTTTCATGGGGCGTTTATTCGGTGGTGAAGGGGGGGCTCTAATTAGATTACCACATTTAGTCTGAAATGGTCTTGCCTGCAGCTTATTGTGTCTTCTCTGTTTTTATGAGCTGGGCAGGTATGCTGAAAGGGGGGTTGTGGGATAGTGTTGGGAAGATGTTGGACTGTAATTGGCTTTAAGCAGAAGGATGACAAGATGTAAGGTCCCTTTTCATGGGCCACTGTTTTTAATCCGATGTTTGTCCCTGTTGAGAGAAATGGAGGATGATGAATAACATGCATATTAATGTCAACATGAAGTCATTTACACTACTGTGGTGGACACACTACCATTCAAAAAATCTGGGGCAGTAATATGTTTTTTAAGTTATTTTACTCACCAATCCTGCATTTGTTTGATAAAAAATACATGTAATACAACGTAATTTAGTGAATTATTACAATTTCAAATAACTTTTCTGTTTTAAAATGTCATTTATGTATGTGATGCAAAGCTGAATTTTCCAATACTCCAGTCTTTAGTATCGCATGATCCTTCAGAAATCAGTACTAATGTGCTGATTGTAATTTAGTGCTTTTCTTATTATCGATGTAGAAAACAGCCTAATATTTTTGTAGGTTTTTTTTTGTTCATGATGCTTCGAGATTTCAAAACAGCATTTATTAGAATTTTTATAACATTATAAATGTATTTACTGTTGCTTTTGAGCAATTTAATGCATCCTTGCTCAATAAAAGTATTCATTTATTTTTTTCAATATCTTACTGCCCCAAAACCTCTGAAAAAGTAGGAGTCGCAAAAACTGTTAAAGTCATTTAAAATATTACATTTATACATGGGTTCATAGGAGGAAAAGAAAATGCAGAACTGTTGAAACGTATCTTTTTAAAGGGGTGAACCGATAAATATTGGCCGATCATTAATGTGCATCTCGTCAGTAAAGCCGGTTCTCTAATCAGCGGTAAATTCCATCAGGTGTGTGATTTCACATAGAGCAGCTGTTACTACACAGAGCCGTTGTTAACTGACTAGCTGCGCAAATAAATGCTGAAAATGAATGTGGATTTGCTAGTCAGTTAACAACGGCTCTGTGTAGTAACAGCCCTACTTTTTAACACAGTAATGCATTAAATACTCTCATCTTTTTAACACCGTAATGCATTCATTACCATAACTGGGGTAAACTAAATCATGTTTCTTTTATAATTCAGACATTTCTTTCTCCCATGTTTTTGTGTCATTGAGGTGACTGAGCATATCTCGCAATAAAAAATCTAATGCAGATCTATATCTTCTCATCCCAATGAGGACAGGTCATTTGAGTTTCTACCACAATGTTGCCATGATCTGTAGCATGGGCTGCCAACCGAATGTGGCATTTTTCAGAATGATATTACATGATTAAACAAAGATGGCCGAGAGATGAAAGAAAATCTCTCAGTCCAGACCACCTTATCGTCCAATAAAACTCCAATCATTTTGTCACACAGACACACACCCTGGAACAAAATGGCAGTCCCTGATCTGCAGCAGTGCAGCTGAAGGCTCAATGTAATTCATGGCTGTAATTTGAGGACGAGGCGTGCGGTGAAGTGATGTGTGGGGTGTTTGGGCTGGTGAAGGGGTTTTGGACTGCCGTCCCTGCCCTGCAGGGGAGCTGAGGGGACCTCCACGCCACGCACGGCTATATTCCACCAAAAATAAGATTGGGTTTGTCCCTGTGCTGCATCGCCTATCATGACTCCTCAGAGGCAAATTGGATTTGCAAGGGCTGCTGGAGAGGCTATCCAGAGCACGATCTTCCGATAGCTGCTCTAAACCATGTTAACTAGACACTAAAGCGTGTCAGCGCGGCCGCTAGTGCCACAGCACACACACATTTATTTTTCTACCTTTTTTTTTTGTTCTCATGGCTGCTGTTTTATGCACTTTTTATCGTCTAACATGCTCCATGAAGGATTCATACATTTTTTCCACACTTGCCAATTGCATGTAAATTTAGAAAATCTTGTAATTGACCAAAAATCAGTTGTAATTGTTTCTTACAGTCCATGAAAATGTTATTTAATGTATTATTCTAAAATATAGTTATTAAATATATTATTTAATAATAATATTAAATAACTATTCTAAATAGTTAAGAAATTGTTTTTATTATAATATATAATGGTTATATATTTATTGTCCTTATGTCACACAATTAAAGTAATTTAAAAGAGAATTTAGTAGCCATAAATGTTTCTCAGTCCATGTATATATCATATAACATATACTTTTGCAATACTTGCCAAGTAAATTGAGAAAATCAACCATAAATGTTTGTTATAGGCAATAAAAACAAATTATTACACATTATTAAATGTTGTATTAAATATATTATATATATATATATATATATATATATATATATATATATATATGTGTATGTGTGTGTGTGTATATATATATATGTGTGTATATGTGTGTGTGTATATATATATATATATATGTATGTATGTATGTATGTATATATATATATATATATATATATATATATATATATATATATATAGCTGTTATATTTAATGTATTTTTTTACATTTATATATTTATTATGTTATTTATATTTTATTATTACTATTTTTTTTTATATTACCTTGTGGCAATAAATGATTTTGATATGTTTCTTTTTCTTTTTTGTAGCATCATATAAGAACTTGTCTCGACTATATGCATTTGATGGCCAGAGAATGTTTATTTTTGATCTGTTCACTTTAAGAGTAACAGCCTTTCTATGGTCCGCACTGATTTAACTAACTTGAGCCGTAACCGCAAAGCAGAACTCTGCAGTTAAAGAAATGAATGATGTCCAAAGGACAGACTTTGTCATTGGTTGCATAAAGGTTGTGGCATTCGCTCGGGACAGTTGATGGGTCGCTGCGCCCATGGCCTTGGCAGTGATTGAGCAGCGGGTCTTGGGAAGATGGAGTGATCGGTGGAAGATAGATGAGAAGAGGAGAGACGAGGCCGAGTGTCCGTTCTCTCAACTGTCACAGCGCAAGGTTAATAACACTGTAGTGGGCAGCGCTGGACCATAGCTATATGTAGTCGAGATTCAATTCAGACCAGTTAAATGTTTGCATTTGTTTTAGAAAACGTGATTGTCATAAAATATGAACTGAATGCAAGCTCAAGGCTTCTTGTATTGTTGGAGAGTAAATAATGCATACAAGTGTATTATGGATGTGTACCCCACAACGAAAGTGAGGTATCACCATTCAGCCTTAACCATATCTTTAAAAAGTATACTTTAAATCTGTTTGAACAAAAGCAAAATGTCTGACATCTTTTATGTGTTCTCTCTCTCCATACAGCTAAGACACCTGGGTAATGATGAAGTGCATATCGTGTGGTCCGAGCACTCGCGGGACTACCGGAGAGGCATCATTCCTACTGAGTTTGGAGACGTGCTCATCATCATCTACCCCATGAAGAACCACATGTACAGCATCCAGATCATTAAAAAACCCGAGGTGAGCTCAATGCTGATCCCATCTCAGAGGAACCAATAAGGACCGACTTTTAATCATTTCTGATTTGTCTATAACTAGAAATGTCACAAACAATTATTTTTGTAAAATTATAAAATATATTTTTATCTTTTTAATTTATTCAAATAGATTTGTAAAACATATTTAAAGCACTTGACTCCATTAGAACAATTCATTTGGGAGTAAAAGTGTGAGATGGAATGACATGCTAAAAAATGTAGGGCTTATACAAATAATTTTTTAGGAATTAATATTATTATTCAACAACGAAAAAAGTAATTATTAAAAAATATATTTCAAATAAAAGCTGTTTTTACTTTTATTCATCAAAGAATTCTGAAAATAAAAATGTGTCTGAACTGTTTTCAACAATGATAATAATAAGAATAGTTTCTCGAGCTGCAAATCTTCATATTAGAATGATTTCTAAAGGATCTCGTGAAGCAATTTGATGGCTGCTGAACAGAGAGATCTGTGTACTGTAAAGCAGAGATATTTGTTTGTGCATCCCATTTGTTTTTCTGTAAAAAGCTCAATACTTTGTACAGGAGACAGTGGAAGCATATCTGTCTTTGAGCATTACCAGTCCTTGCTTCCTGCTCAGTTATGTCGGGGCTAATTGAATGAATGAGATTCTCCGAATCGAATTCCGCTGTGGAGATGGATCCGAGACGAGAGGCTCAGTCTTTCATGCAGTCTGAGGAAATGTAGAAAGATGGAGAGATAAAGAAAGACGAGGCCTGGCTTTTATGAAAGTCCATTTAGACCCCATTTCAGTGCATGAGGGCTATTCACTCTATCTTTTCGGCTTAATGTCAGGGATTTTTTTTATGTAACAGACTGAAATACGTCGGAGGTTTTGACATTTTCATGCCTCATTTTATTTGAAGGATAAAGCTGCTAGCTAATATTGTGTGAAAAAGGCCTGTTCACAGACAGTATGATGCAGCCAAGGATTTATAAACATACTTTTGCACCAAAACTATTCTTTCTGGGGCGGGCCCCTGAATAAAATTATTAGTATCTGAAATTTTTTTAATACATTACCATTCTAGAGTTTGGGGTCAGTTATTTTTGAAGAAGTTAATGCTTTTATTCTGCAAAGAAACAAAATGTATTAAAGTATAAATAAAGACCTTTATAATGTTACAAAAAAAAATCTGTCAAATGTTCTTTTAAACTTTGTTCATTAATGAATGAATGAAAATAAAGTTTCTTGAATAGAAAATCTGCATATTAGAGTGATTTCTGAAGGATCATGTGACACTTAAAACTGGAGTAATGATGCTGAAAATTCAGCTTTGCATCTAAGGAAAAAGTTACATTTTAGAAAATATTTTACAATAGACAATAGTCTTTTAAATTGTAGTAATATTTCACAATATTCCCTTTTTTTTTTTTTTTTTTTGGGTGGTGGTATTTTTTATTTAATAAATGCAGCCTTGATCAGCAAAAGAGACTTTGTTAAAAAAAACTTTTTTTTTTTTTACTATAAAAGTACTATATCAAATAAAATGGATCTGATAATGGACCATCACAATACAATATTTCAGACTCGATGTGAAGCAGCTTATAGAGATTCATTGTTTCATTTTATAATCATGTCATGCACATTTTTCATGCTGAAAATGTGAACTTATGGGAGTGTGAATAGGCCTTAATACTGATTGAAATGTGTGTTTTGTTCCTGCTCGGAGCTTCTCACATTTTGCTCTTTTCGGGCCATTAAGTGTTCATATATCATGTCGTCTCACTTTCCACAGGTGCCATTTTTCGGTCCCTTGTTTGATGGAGCCATAGTGGATGGAAATATCTTACCCACAGTGGTGCGAGCTACAGCCATCAACGCCAGCAGAGCTCTGAAATCCCTCATCCCTCTTTACCAAAATTTGTATCCTTTTCCTAGACTTTAACGAGTGCACATGTGTGATTTTGTCATGTTTAAGGTGGCGGAAGCCTATTATCATTGTTACAGCCTGCTTAGTTCTTCAGCTCTCTCCTTCTGCCGTTTAGTCCTGGCTCGTGTATGTACGGATTGACTTTCAAGCGGTCAGGTTGGTTCTGATGGGAGCAGGTAGAGCCGCTCAATAATTATTGATGTCTTATTTCTCAGCTCTGCACATGTAGAGCACAGCTCTCTGTTCACCCAGTCAGGCGGGTGATAGAATCATTCATATCACTCCTCAGTGCCTGCTTACCTGCCTGCACAGCCATTTGATTTTGAAATGCTTCTTTGGCAATTTGGTGTTCTTTTCTGTTTTCTGATGATCTGAACCTCTGCTGTTGTACTCATCTTATTTTTGGGTCCACTTTTCAGTTCTTATTTTACATACACAATATGCATTGTCTCTTAAAATAAGCTTAAAAAGTAGCTGTTTTAGCTTGTTTAGCTTTGCATAATTATTAGGGCTGTCAAGAGGAGAGAAATCACATTTATAAATCAACCCTATATGGTACAGTCATATGGACTACCGTTTTTGAAAGAAAACTTTTAAGTGCACAAAGACTGCAATTTGATAAAAAATGTTTTATATTGTGATGTATTGTAAAATGTTATTTTCACCAGCATTTCTTCAGTGTCACATGACCCTTAAGAAATGATTTGAGCATGTTGATTTAGTGGGCAAACATTTCTTATATTAACATTTTTTTCATGATTTTCTGGATATATATATATATATATATATATATATATATATATATATATATATAAAATCTTTTTTTACAAAGAGAACAATATACATTTATTTTACTGTCAACTTTGATTTAAGTAATGCATCCTTGCTAAAACAAAAAATATTATTAAAAATCTTACTCAAACTTTTTGAACAGTAAAATTAAGTATAACTGTATTTTCATTGACTTGATCATGCTTTCTTTGAAACCTGTGGTTTTTATTTTGACTTAATTTTTCTCATCTAATTCTAAACCTTTTTAACACTGCAATACATTTTTAGATTCATTTAATTTTCTCTATATATATTGACAGCCCTAAGCTAGTAGTGTTTGCCAAGATTATTAGTACTGCTCATGTTTTAGGGGTTTGTTTTGTTGAAAAACAGTTATTTCTAAATGATTGCAGCCACTGTGTGCTTTTAGATAGTGTTCAGTATCTGAACATTTCCAAGTCCAAATCCAGTCTCTCTGTCTAGTTGGCTCCTAAGACCTTTAACCTTTCTTTAAGAGCACTCTGTTCTTCTCAGAGAGATGCTACTTCCAAAAACAAAGCAAAGTCTGAGAGGAGGGGGAAAAAAGGGAGAGAGAAAAGGGGGGGAAAGCGATTTTCATCTGCCATGTCCTCCAAGCCAGAGAGATTGTTTGGCTCAGCTTGAGTCTTTCGCTCGCAGCAATCTCGCCCATCTGTGTGCCTGCGCGGAGCTCGATAGTGGACTGAGCTATTGATTGGCGTGAGCCGCACAGGTCGATGCTCCTGACAGCCTGAATTACAGTAATCTGTCATTATCGACGGATGTCTCTCCAAACCTTTTCTCTCTCTCCATCTTTCTCGATTCTCTTTTGGTCTGTTTTTCTTTCAGTCTGATCACCTTTATTTTGAAACTATCCCTCCCTCTTTTTTTCTCTCTTTCTTTGAGCGCCTTCGCACCTTCTTTTTATTCTGTCCTGTGCGAATAATTGATGACTGTGAGGGATGGATGGCAGGCTAGAAGTGATTAGAAGATCTATGTGCCAGACGAGCTGCTCTCCTACGATGAATTCAGGCCGTGAGATTGAGAGGACCCCAGAGATGTGAGGAAGGTATCACAGTATCTCCTGCTTACCTGTTGATGGAGCCAATCATTTCCGAGAGAGAGAGAGTTATGTAACTTAATTGTCCCTTTAACGTCCTTTTATCTCTGAATCAATCACTAACGAGTGGTGTGGTGTAGTAGTTAAATTGCAGAGACTTGAAAAGTTGCTGGTTCGGAAGTTTGTCATGAGCCATCATCAGATTTGTTCTTCTCAGCCTCATCTTAAGGTTACAAATTAGTAGATAACTAGAATTTTAGGGCTGGTAATATTAGAGTTTTCCAGATTTGATTCAACATGTTCTCAATTTGATTCAGTTTGATTAAATTGATTAATTTCAGTATATTTTACTTTTTTTTTTTTTTTTTTTGCTTATGAAAGGTTTTTTTTTTCTCTGCTGATATAGCAAAAGGTACTACACATTATGAATAAAAATTTTATTTTTTGTTATTTTTGGGGGGCAGGGGGTTGGGTTACATTGGTCACACTTTTGTTTTTTGTTTTTTTGATTCAGTGAAAAAAAAAGCTCGTAAGACTCACTTGAGCTACACTGATCATACGCTATGCTTTTGGTTCACTGAAAGACCCAACTCATAAGTCATTAATTTCTGGATTCAGTTTACACCGTTCGCTCTGTAATTAATGGTATTTAAGTGACTAAAAGAACCAGGCTACACTGGTCACGCTTTGTTTTTGATTCACTAAAAGAATTGAATCATAAGAGTCATTTATTTGGAGAATTGGACTGCAATGGTTGCATTGTTAGTCAAGCGCATTGTTTGGGTGAATTTGTGTAATTTAAAAGAATTGGAAGTCGTTAAAATAAGTGCACATGGAAAATACATTGGCTTTCAAGTCTCTTTTCATCCATATAATCAAGCTTATTTTCTTCCACCTGAATTGCATTGCACGCTGAGCCTCAGCTTACCACCTTTAGTTTCACAGAAAAACTAAATTAGATTTTTTTCTGAATCCACATAAGGTGCTGTTCTTGCTGAAGAGGTCCTCATTTAGAAATGTTTAAATTATGCACTGACTCACGCATGATCACAGTAGCCCCTCTTTAGTTCAACAGAGACATGCATTGTATGGTAAATTATCTAGATTTAAGAAAGACAAACCAGCGTTTTCCTTTTATACAAAGCCTGTAGTATGCCTTTGTCAAGTAATGTCAAAACATCATCTTTTTTCCCGAATTATTTTCCTCGAAAACTCAATAATATCAGACTTTTCATCCGCTGTTCTCACTTTTTTCCCTTCATCTCTTCTCTTTTCTCATTCTGTAAGCCAGTATGCTTCAATCTCTCTTGTGCATGACTCTAAGTTCCAGTTCCTTCTCTTGGCCCTGGGCTGCATCCATCTGCCTCCCTGAACACTGATCCCTCATTCGGCATGACTGTGAAATTTAGGCCTGGAATGGAGAGAAAGGGACCTCTTTGGTCTTGATGTCTGTTGGAGGGAAAGGAAATAAAAACAGCAGATAGCAGGTATCTGGCGTGGGTCAGTGTTATGAATGCTGGGCAGACTAAATAACAGGGTTAAACTGCAGATAGCACAGGACTAATCCAATGGGCAATGTGTGCAAAAAGAGCCTGAGCTCGGGGCCTTCCAACCAGCCTTAGTCTCTGAGGGCACCATGTTGGGTCTGAGTGATAAAATGTCCTGGCCTGCCATATGTGGAAGTGTGTGTGCGTTTGAAACACCCCACTTCGATTAGAGCTAGTTGACCTGTCTCGCCCTGAGTCTAGCGAATAACTACAGCTGTTAATCTTCTTGTAACGCATACTGGAATGAAGTGGATCTAGATCTGGTCCTTCAAGCCCTGATTGCACGGTGAGAGAAACCCACATTATCTGATCCGTCTGGCTCATGGCTGCAAGTTGGCCGAGGGGTAGATTGAGTGTTGTTGGCTCTGACTCGACAAAGAAAAAACACATAAGTCTAAGAGTTACGGCCATCTTCCATCTGTCAGTGGTCGATTGGGATGCATGGGGGAGAGGAGGGGACGTGCTAAGCGGCTTCCCCATTGGCCGTGCCAGTCCAGTGGTGTGTGTGGGACCGTTCCAGCTCCGGTGTGACAGTGGGGGCAGGCCCGCTGGCTGCTGATTGGCAGCGATAAGTGCCGGGCTGCTGGGGTCAGCATATGGCAGGGCGTGATAGCGGAGAGAGTGGAAGAGCTTTGGGTCATAGCCTCCTTCCATCTGACTCTGGCTTTTCCAAAAGCAGCCGAGCTGATGGAAGCAGCAGGCCAGCGCTTCCCCTTTTGTCCCCATGCTTGAGCGGCCCACACACAAACACACACACTTGACGTAGCCACAGCCAAACGCATAACAGGCAGTGCTGCCACACACTGCCAGCTCTCACAATGGGCCCTATTGTGTCCCAATAACAACATGGTTTGCTGGTGTGTGTGTGTGTGTGTGTGTGTGAAGGGGGATGCAAGGTTTCACTATTCACTAATTGTCTCATCAGTGCCGAAAAAGGGGCTGGAACAGATTAAAGAGGGGGTTGGGGTATTGTTGGGGTCAGTGCTTAATTGCTTTTGCCATTTTCTGTCTCTCTCTCTCTCGTCTGTTTATCTCTTTATTTTGTGCATTAGTAATTCTTGTAACTGCACAAGCGACACCCGTCGCTGTCAGTGACTGTTGTTTTTTTTCCAGCACAGTTCACCTCAGTGGTCGCTGATGGCATTAATATGTCAATCAATCACTAAGCCTCTCCTCCGAACTTCTCTGCTGTTTTGACCTGTTAGCACCGACAGCTTCATCCCCAGACTTTCCAGTCAGTCAAACACAGGCCTTGTGTGAATGAGTGAGGTGCAGGGTGTGTTAACAAAAAAAAAATGTTGTTGCGTGGCCCCCTCCGGCTCGGGATAGATTGGTAAACAACAAGCTCCCTGGGGGTGCATGGCAATGGAGAATGTGGGTCTGACTCTTACAAAGTGTTTAGGATGCACTGCAGGCTTCTCACATGGAGTTTGTGGTTAGTGTAGCAGAGACACGTCTGTCTGTATTTCTATCTATCTATCGTTCTATCATTCTATATCATTATATATATATATATATATATATATATATATATCGTTCTATTCATTCTAGCGTTGGATCTGTTGTTCTGTCCGTCTATCTTTCTATCTATCTGTCTGTCTGTCTGTGTCTGAAAGTTTGTTTGAAAAAAAATGTTTTTTACATGTATTTACAAATTAGTTCTATGAATTTTTATTAGTTTTATCAAAGTTTTACCTTTTTTAATGACTTGTGTATGGGATGATTTCAATTCGTTCATAGTAAGCGTAAAGAGAAATTGCACAATCACTTATTTTTATTACTCCAGAAGTGCCTAGAATTTTCTAATTCTACATGAATAAGGGGCTAAATAAAAAAAAAAAAAAAGTAATAAAGATATCTTCACATCTGATATTGTTTTGACTGGAATAGCTGTGAAGATTTGCACAATAATGTATTATTTTATTTAAATCAAATCACATCAAAACCTGCTCAAACCTGTTAAAAGATAAACACTTCTTGTGCGAATTCAGACCTCAAATGTTTCTGCGAAGCCAAATGTGATTTAAAGAATTAATAGCCACGGCATTTGAAAGCCATGGTGAAAAATCTCTACTCTCAGTAGAACCACAAAATCAGGTTACTGTTTAAAAAAGACATGCACAGGAGGCAGATGGCAAGCCTACCTTTACTCATTCATACTAATCAGGACCGCCACGTACGTGTAGCTCGGCGTACACGCAGCCCTCTCTGATAGCATTAGCGCTGACTTGCACGTCATGAATGTTAAATAAATGTTGCATTTGCAATGGCAGCACGCACATCACTTTCCACCTGGGGCGCGGGGACAGGACGCGGGGTGATAAATCGGGCTGGCCACTCTCCGGGCTGTATTTCACGAGCCCTTCAATTTGGTTTCAGCTGAGATTAATAGTTGAGGCTGTGATGCTGGAGACCAGGCCCAGATCAGTGTCTCGGAGCTCCAGGCAATGGTGCATTAGCCTGGGCTATCTCTCCTCTCATCTGCTTGTGCCACGCGGAGACATTGGCCGTAATGACGGGTCTGTGGCAGCCAGCCACAGCACCGTGCCTCGCTAATAAAATCACTGTTAGAGCCACGATATCAGCAGGCATCAGATGGAAAAATAAACCGATTAGCCTGCTCTTCGGGGCACACATAGATTTCTGTAATTATACGCTGTAAAACTCCTCAAATTTGATTATTTGTGTGATGTTTTTCTGTCACTTTTCTGATCTCGTTCTCTTTCTCTCCAGTGTCAGTGCAGATGTAATTGTATTGGTGGATTTTGGCTGGTCAGATCTAAATTTTTTTGGTTTATTTTCTTAGTTGGTTTGATCAACCCTTTGATATTTGACTCGGATGTTTTCCGCGTGCATAACTGGGTAGATCTGATGAGATTGCTTGATTGATGGCAGATCTTAACATCAGAAATGTGTAAACTTGGAAATGCTCCATTTAAAGGAAGTTTACCCAAAAATAAAAATTTGCTGAAAAATTACTCTTTCTCAGGCCATCCAAAAATGTGATGAGCATTATTTTGGATTGTGGACTTAGAAGTAGCTGTTTAAAGTTTGTTCCATACAAACACATAGCTTTTTTGCTTCACAATATGTTAATTGATGGACTGGAGTGGTGTGGATCATTGTGATGTTTGTTTGGACTTTAATTCTGACGGCACCCATTCACATTGGTGAGCAAGTAATGTAATGCTAAATTTATCCAAATCTGGTTTGATGAAGAGACAATATCATCTATATCTTGGATGGCCTGAGGGTGAGTAAATATTAAGCAAATTTCATTTTTGGGTGAACTATTCCTTTAAGCAGTGTGACTGCAACTGTATATCAGCTAAGTGATTTCTCGCAGGGTTTGACAGACAAGTCCCAACAAAAGTACCTGTGGAGACCCTGTGGTTTGTGGTTTGAATGAGAGGACTCCTCTGTGCGTGTCCCACTGGGTTGTGTGTGAAGACACGAGAGCCGTTCGGCAGCCGGACAGTGGCTCTCTCTGCGGGGCTGCGGATCCTGCTCTGGGTTTCTTTTGAAAGGTGCCAATGCTGTCCTATGGAGGAATCCTCAGAACAGATAATAACAACCACACCATGCGGAGAAAATGACTGATCATGTGTGTAATTAAAATGAGGCGTGTGTATGTGTGCGCGCGCGCGCAATTTGGGACTGTGTTTCCACTGGGCTTGTCAGCTACTGTGCTGTGTTAATTTGCAAGACCAGAGCAGTGAATAGCTGTGCTCTCGGATATTGAAGATATTGGCCGTGTGTCATCTTTGTGCAATCACACATCCAATTGTCCCAGAGCTCTCCGATGAACTGATGTTTCCAGGCACATGTGTCCTTTGAGATGCCCTGTTTTTATTTGTGTTAATAGTATTTTTTATGATTAATTTGGACATCAGATTAGCATAATGATTATGTTGTAGTCAGGCTCATGCACTATTCAGAATTGAGAATGCCATTTAAATTCCTATTGAACTCCTTAATTTGAATTGGATTTTAATTGAGGTGGCAAACGAAATGCAGAATTATCTTACATTTAAAAATTTGAATGTAAAGTACAAATAATTTCGTATAACAATTTGAGTGATGTTCAAAGAAAAACTTTGAATGTTGAAAAGTTTGAGATCAGTAAGATTTTTTTTTTGTTTTTGAAGTCTAATGGTTAAAAAGGCTGCATTTATTTGGAAAAATACAGTAAAAACAGTTATACTGTGAGATATTGCAGTTTAAAACTCGCATGGTCTTTAGGAAATCCTTCTAGTATGCTGATTTGGTGCTCAAGAAACATTTCTTATTATCAATGTGGAAAACAGTTTTGTTGCTTAATATTTCAGTGAAAACTGAGATTCTTTAATGCATAGACTTATTTTTTACATTTATTTTGAAATATAATTATTATCTAACATTATATATAAATCTGTTAAATTGCATATTTGTCTAAAAAAAAAAAAAATCCCACTGACCCCAAACTTTTTGAATGGTTATGTACATTTCATCATATTTTTGTGGTCCAGGGTGAAAGAACATTTCATTTCTTTACCTGGTTTTAATTCCTTTAAATCACCATTGGTAAATTCCTCTTCCTGTTCAAATTGCAATTCAGATTCCAATTCCAACTTCCTGTGAGATGTGGCCAGTTCAATTTAAATTCACACTCAAGAATACATTTTCACCATGATTATTGCTTTATCTTAGCGGTTCTGATGTTTCTCGGAGATCATTGTCGTCTACCTACGAGTGTTCGCTAGACACCATGTTGTCATAGAGGAGTTATGGGGGTCAAGGTGACTGACACGACTTTGACATCATGAAAAGCTTCTACCCCTTTCCAGAGGCGTGCTTCTGTTCTCCACCACTGCCGTCAGCTTCGAGAGGGGGAGGGAACGAAATCGTGGGTAGCAGGAGTGATCAATTTGGAGGCTATCAGCACCAGCATGTTCGGAGTGCTGAATTAACACACCACCAGGGACTGTTCCTGGTGCCCACCACGAGCCCTTCACTCCTAATGTGCTAACAAGCTCACTTTTGCTGTCTCTTCAGTGGCAATTTCTCTCTTTCCTTCCAGAGCCCAGGAGTTCAGCGTGGTGACAATGAAAAGCTCTGTAGGAGGGGGGGAAGAGGCCAGGAGTATTTTTCCCCCCTTCTGCCTTTCATCCACAGGGAAAATGAGTTTCTGGTAATGCACAAAAGGCTCTTTTTTTCATCCTCCTCTCCTCTTCTAGCATGTGATGCTAGAGAGGGCACGAGAACCTGGCACGCACTCTCTTAAAAGGACTTTCTCCTTTTTAACAAGCCGTCATAAAAAAACACCACCCATCTAAAATTCAATTACGGCGGATGCAAGGCCCGGGTTATTTGGGTGAATACATAGTGCAAAAAGGAGAGAAGGGGAAAAAAGAAGAACTGTTTTTCCCTTTACCTCTCTCTTTGTGACACACAAAGAGCATCTGAAGTCAACAGCGGAGAGGATTTGTTGTCTTGGTGACAGGGTGCACTAGAGGCTCATCTCAGGTTTAGGATGGTGACCACATGTAGGTGGCTCTGAGAGGGCTATTAAGATGCACAACGGTGCTGCTCACGCTCTGCTCTCGCCGTTTGGAATGGTTGCCAGGTTGTAGCCAGACTATCAGCATGAAATCTGGTCCACTTTGCACCTTATTATGGCCATGAAGCATCTGTGTAGCAGAGCTGTAGTCAGGACTAGACCCTGTAAAACCCAGACCAGTAACACACCCCAAGATCCAGACCAAGACTAAACCCGTCAAAACTCATAGACATTTCAGTCTTAAACAGATAAAAAGCTGGTTTGATTCCAGCTTTTTTACCTATGATAAAATTTTGTAAATATTTCATCATGTCATATTCATTGTAGTTAGTTTTATGGTAAAAATGGTATCTAAGTTGTAACTTCTGTTTTGTGCAGATGTACACTGCCGTTCAAAAGTTTTGAAGTTGGTAAGTTTTTATGATGTCTCACCAAGGCTGCATTTATTTCTTCAAAAATACAGTGAAAACGGTAATATTGTGAAATATTATAATACTTTTTGACTAGAAGACTTCAGGCAAATCTGAAGGTTCAGCACCATTACTCCAGTCCTCAGTGTCACATTAATTATTTTAATATACTGATTTGGTGCTCAGGAACAATTCTTATCAATTTTAAAAAAGTATGGTAAAACGTCTTTTCAGGATTCTTTTATGAATAGAAAGTTCAAATAAATCTGATGTTATTTGAAACTGAAATCTTTTGTAACATTATAAATGTCTTTACTCTCACATTTGATTAATGCTTCTTCACTTAAAGCTGCAGTAGGGAACTTTTTTGAAAATATATTTTTTACATATTTGTTAAACCTGTCATTATGTCCTGACAGTAGAATATGAGACAGATAATCTGTGAAAAAATCAAGCTCCTCTGGCTCCTCCCAGTGGTCCTATTGCCATTTGCAGAAATTCATCCGCTCCCGGTAAGAAACAACCAATCAGAGCTGCGCTCCGTAACTTTGTTTGTGTTCAAAATGTAGAAAAATGTATATAATAAGCAAGTACACCATGAATCCATTTTCCAAACCGTGTTTTTAGCTTGTCATGAATCACTAGGGTGAACCTATAATAAGTGTTTATATTCGGACTATTTTAGATTGCTTCGGGGGTACCGCGGCGGAATAACCCAGTACCTTTGTGATTCTTCATAGACATAAACAGAGAGAAGTAGATCCGGCTACAATGTTCTTCTGCTAGACGCAAGCAGTTCTGTTTATTAACCGCTAGAGCGTCAAAAGTACCCTACTGCAGCTTTAATAAAAGTAATTTCTTTTAAAAATAGGATTTTGTGTATGTGTTTTGGCTGGCAAGTTTTAAACAAAATATAAACGAGTCTGTGTCTAGTGAATTAACTGTGGTAGATGGTTCATGAGGAAGTGGCGCTCTTAGTTTTAATCATTTGGAAGTGCAGAACAGAGAGGCTACAGCTGATGTCTACATTCAGAAGCTTTGAATTCATTTGTTAGCAGTCGTGGCTGAATGTTTCTGTCAGTAAGACCATATGAGCTGTTAACACGGCTGTCATAGCCGTCGCCGGCTCAGTCATGTTCTGCGTATGGTTGTAGTACAGCATGTGTCTAATTACATCGCTCCCGAAAACACTTTCTCTAGCTGCTTTCTCTTCTCCTCTGTGGGAACCTCTCACCCACTCAACGTAGGGTTCGCTCTCAAACTGTGGGACCCTGGGGAGGAAACGGGTCTGCTGGAGACAGGAAAAGGCAAACGACAGATCTGCGTGAGTGTTGTAAACTATCTCCTAGAGGAGACGCTTCCTACGTGTTCATCTTAACCGCCAGAAGTGCTCAAAGAACAAGAGCCGAGAATAACTTCCCCCTGCCTCGTCCCAGCAGGACCTCCGTTTTTTTTTTTTTTTCGTCTCGCAAACACTCGGCGTTTCTCGCCGTTACTCTATAAAGTTTCTCCAGTGACACAGCATCCGACGTTCTCCGAACAGTGTGCTCTTGGCTTACTGAGTTATGAATGCAGCAAAGACCATATGCCACAGGTCTACTTAATCAAATCGTCCCCATTTACAGAATCCCTCCGTTTTTAAACCCATACACAGCGACATAATCCAATCCCTTCCATTTACTCAATACCATCATTTTTCTTAACTGAATAACACAGACAGTAAGATGTCCATTGATACCCAGTGTCACCATACGTAAAGCAATGACAGCTTTGTAATACAGTTTACAGTATGATGGGAGAATTATTAACCCATGGCATCCTGGCTAACTGTTTGACCCCTGTTGATGTGTTTTTGTCGCTTATGATATTGATGCACCAATATTGTATGACTTTAACTCGTATGTTTATCAGCTACGAAGAGAGAGCAAGGTATCTGGAGACGATAGTCCAGCACCACTTGGAACCGACAACATTTGAGGACTATGCGGCTCGTGTTTTCTGCCCTGCACCTTTCCACCATCTTCCCTCCGAAGCAGGTGGGCATTGACTAAATGAATCGATTCTTAATGAATCTGTCATTTTACACTACTCACGATTCACCTCAGTTCCAGGCTTGATGAATCACATGCACACTTTCTATCCAATCACCTCACCCTTTTTTATTTTTCATGTACATTTTCATGCATTTGGCAGATGCTTTTATCCAAAGCAACACTGCATTCGATATTCATAAACACTACCATTCAAAAGTTTGGGGTCATTAAGATTTTTTTATGCCTTTGAAAGAAGTCTCTTATGCTCACCAAGCATTTATTTGATCAAAAATGCAGTAAAACCGTAATATTGTGAAATATTATTAAATTTCAAACACCAACTGGGGGTTATCAATGTTAAAAACAGTTGTGCTGCTTAATAATTTAGCAAAAACCATAATTGATTTTGATTCAAAAATACTGATAAAAACAGCATTTGTTTGGTTTTTAAATATCTTTACTGTCACTTTTGATCAATTAAATGCATCCCTGCTGAATAAAAGTGCATTTCTTTCAAAACAAAATCTCACTGAGCTCAAACGTTTGAACATGTTTTTCAAGAAGCTCTTTCTGGGAATCAAACCCATGGCCTTGGCATATATATGAGCTACAGGAATGCTAAACTTAAAATGAACATGGCAGCTGAACTTGAAACAAAGGTAGTCCAGAAATAATGTTATGCCCTTTTTGAGGAAGACATTTCCTGAGAATTGCAGATGAATGAGAAGAATTCATTGATCTTTTCCTCCACAAATAAGTCATTATCCGAGCCTTTCTTTTGAGGACACATGCATAACTGTACACAAATTATTTTTTATTTTGGGCTATTCTGGCTTTTGTGTTGGGTGCCTGATAACTTCTAAACCCAAATGTTCATTTTTATTTAATTTTTTTTCATTCCCATTTGATTTTTTTTTTTATATTTTATTTTGTTTATTTTATGTTTCCCCTTCAGATCATAATCTATCACTTGTGTATATCTAAAGGTAAGATTCCTGAAGATGCCGTACACTGAGGCTGCCCGATTGTCTTTGCGTTTGTTCGGCTTGTAACGAAGTTATGAGCTTGTTTTGTTCTTGTTTGTTTGATTCCTTTCTAGACTGAAACATGTTCCCTTCTTTTCCTGTGTTCTCTGTATTTTGTCCAGTGGGAAGTCTGCAACATAAATTGCATGGCATGTTCACATCAAGTCCCTAACACTGACCAACGTTTATACTCGTCCAGCATGATCTCACCACTTCACTCATCTAATCTTCTATTCTTTATATCACACATAATGTCTGTCTGTTTGTGTAATTGTTGAATGGAAGCTCCAGAATGGTACAGTACAGCTCTCATATGGATAATACAGCTTAATGGCAACCTTTTTTTGCGGAAGTATTCTTCCTGTTCCATAAGATTCTCAATAAAGAGTTCTTCAACCAACTCTTGCTTGAATCACAACATTATAACAATTGATTACAGAATGGAAAAAGTGCAAATTGCAGAATGTATTGAATCACTGAATCACAATCTTTTTGTGTTGTGTATGTGTAAGTTGAGTGGATGAATGAGTGCGTGTATGAATAATAAACCTTCATGAGCATGTGGAGAGATGTGGTCTTGTATTTCATGTGCAGCTGCTACAATTTTCCCTCTCAGCTTGCTCACACCTTTATCTTGTATCTCTTCTTCTCTTTTTCTTTTTCCTGTCTTTTTTTTGTATTCTTTCTCTTACATACCACATCTATGCCCATCACTTTGCGTCTTTCCCGCCCCTCTCTCTTGACGTCCTTTCTATCTGCCACTTCTGTCCATTCTCACACCCCAAGAGAGAAATGCTGTGATTTTTCTGCTCCTTCCCAAACCTCAACTAGAAAACATTGGGCTCATCAAGCTAAAGGGAAAAGGCTTGAAACGGAAGGTCTTTCACGCTAGCTGTGAATGGTATGCTGGAACTGAAAATGGCAAAGTACCTTCTTTTTTGTACCCCATTCCTCTTTTACAATGTAGTTTGTGTTGCGATATCGTAACTGCGCCACTGTTGGTCTCATCGAGGTACGAGGTGTCAAGTCTCAGCGTTGATTAGTCCCAGCATCCCCTGTGATCCGCTCTGTGAACTTCACCCATGATGCACTGGTGCATTAACCTCTCACGCCCCTCAGGAAGGGGTTTTCACACTTATTTTGCTCTCTATTGGTTACTTGTGGCCTTTATGTACAATTTATCTGAGAGGTTTTTCCCATTCCAGTCTGAGTGAAATTCACAATAAGTCTGATTTGAGTTCACAAAGAAGTCAAATGTCTTAGTATAGACATTTATTTCCCCTGTCAATGTATTTCATATTTGAATTCACAAACCCAAGCTAAATGTAACCCCCTTAATGAGATGCCACATTTCAGTGTGGTGTTAAGTGTGTGTGTATGATCTAGCATCGTGAGGTTCTGATCTCTCTTTTCTTCTTCCTCTACCCATCCCTCCCTGACAGGCTCATGCCTCGAGAGTCAGCTGGCAGAAAGTCCAGCAATGCAGGTAGACGGGAGCGACTTAGCCTCGCCAATATCACCTCGTGCTAGCAAGAGCCGGATGTCCATGAAGCTTCGCCGTTCCTCGGGCTCTGCCAACAAGACTTGACCTGAGTGAGCAAACACACACTTCACTCCATTCGCTCTCGCCAGAACTCCGCCCACTGCACTGTCAGAGACAAACCACACCCTCTCGCCTGCGGTAGCCACACCCCCTCGCCTGCGGTAGCCACACCCCCAATGCTGTCTGAATCCTCCCATTCAGAGCCAGAGTGATGAACAACGACTGAAATGTTTTTTTTTTTTTTTTTTTTTTTTTGTCATCGCTGATGGATATTGTGTTGCGTTTTACCTTAACTTCCTTTACTGTTGTCGTAGCTGGTGCCACTGTAGCTGCCTACTACTCGAGTGCCAGTGATCATAAAAAAAAAATATAATCATTACGATAATGTTTCTTTTTGATTGCCATCATATCAACCACCACTTTTTAGATTTGTACAGAAGACGCGGTAATTGATGGCGAAAGAAGTGTCCAAAAACATGTTGTGGAGCAGATTTGTGTTTCACATTTCAGTTTGTTTCACTCCTAATGTGGAACATGTTTTATATAACATTGACACTCACATTTGTTTGTTTATTTGCTGGTTTTCTTTATGGATGACGGTTTATTGCAATTTGTAAATCAGTTTTCGCTTCGTTAGAATGTTACTGATTTTTTTTATGTTGATGTTATACTGAACGGGCCCCCTTTGTCATTTGTAACGGTTATTTGTGTGTGTGTGTGTGTGTGTGTATATATCTATAAATATAAAATATATACATATTTAATGTATGTGTATAGTGTATGAACAGTATCTGATCTGTGTACATATTTACCAATATTTAAATCAACCAAAAAAACAAAGTGAAACGGCCACTTAGAACAAGTCAAAGAACAAGTCTTCAGCTTGAATGTCTGTCTGTATGGCTAGATTTTTGCTGGACTCTGTCTTGTTATTTTCGTTTCATTGCACAGCAGCCTTAGAGACGAGCCCATGCAGGTTTATCAGCTCATTTACAGAATAAATCATTTGACTGCAATGCTCTTTTTGATTCACCTCGTCTTAGATGGGATTTTTAAGGAAAGTGTGAATGAGTTGCCACATTAACAGGTCTTGCAGGGAGACGGCAATGTTGCCAAATTTAACTGAACTACCCACTTCAGGACTTTTTAAGCTAGTTCAACAGTGCACATGGCATGTTTCAGACAACTGGACAGCCTTTAATGTAATCATGTCCTGTTTTTGTTTTTTTTTCTTTCTAAACATGTAGATGTGGAAGTGTACAAAAAAAAAGTCTTCGACACTAGCTTTGGTCTGCACTTTTCCGTTTAATTTTGACCGTTTAAGGGATATAAGGGTATCTGACCCTGTAGATGACGGATGCAAGTTATTACTGTTGCCATGTTTAAGATAAAATCAAGTTTGTATATTTTCTTGAAAGCTATGCGAGACTTCATGGGGTCAGATTTTATTATTTTCTTTTTAATTTGAATTTATCAGAAAAAAAAAAAAATACTTGTGGAGTTGAAATCATGCAGCACCCTTCTGGATTGAAATTATAAAGTGTATATTAAAGGCCTGCACACAAGCAACTGAGACCTGTACGTAATTTCAAGAGGAAATAAACATCCTCATGGGTAGATTTTGTGTATGTTACTACTGATCAAATGCTGCATGATTCCAGGACTAACTGCATGTGTTGATAAAACAGCTGCACACGCACAGATCCACAATATTGTCACATGCTAGTAACTCTGTACATTTGTATCGGATGTTGAAGGAGAGTGGATGTGCAACTACAATTAAGAATAAAAATATTCTTACAACATAGAAAATCCTGTGCAGTTATTGGGTGCATCAAATGTTTAACCATTTATATTTTAAATGCACTGATTTTTCTTTTTTATTTATTTATTTGTTTCTAGTTTTAAGCAGCTTCTCCTGTAAATTTTTGCAAATGACAAATAAGCTACATTTGAAAGGGTATTCAAAGACCGTTCAGTTTATTGACCTTTTAATTTCCCTATTACAGCTGAAAATGGCTACATATGAAAATAGAAAGAAATATGACACTTGTAGTTTATTATTACATGTGGGCCTCTAATAGTCTTGATGTATGCTATGGCATTTCCTGGCGGTTGTTATGATATAAATAAAATTTTCAATTAAAATATAATGGAATGTACAGTACCTTCATTTCATGATCTAGAAATCAAAGCACCTTCTAAAACGATTCATACTAATAAACTTTCCATGGGAGCTATTTTACAAATGATACATAAAATATATGAACTGCCTTTTCCCGTATTATAAAGACATATATTAATCAAAATCCTGCTGAGAGCCTAGAGTCTCAAGCCTGATAGATTTGTTGTTTTCCCGCTTTAAACAGTTTCACAAATTAAATTAAACCAGTAACATTAAAAACCTTTAATGGGTAACACTTTATAACTTTTAATAATATTAGCAGTAATGAGTTTCAAATAGATGTGAATCAAACCTGAAAGTGCTTATAATAATCAAATCTGAATTTATATGAGCGAAGTATTATATACAGGGTTCACATGGTCATGGAAATATCTGGAAAAGCCTGGAAAATGTAATGGAAAACATAATTTTAATAAATTTTTCAATAATGAAAGCCAAAGAGATTTCAGTAGTTAACATATATATTTCTTGATATTCTCCGTTCAAAAACATTAAATTGATGTTTTTTTTTTTTTTTTTTTTTTTGTAACTATAAATGTCTATAGTTGTTTATATTTTTGGTATTCTAAGCTCTTTATATATTTAATTGACTATATTATATATATATATATATATATATATATATATATAATATATATATATATATATATATAAACTAGAAAATGCATTCTCAAAAGTGTGGGAACCCTGTATATAATGTATGTTAATAACCTGCTAGTGGAAGTTATAAAGTGATATCCAAGATTATCAAAGGATACATAAACTATCCTGTTTTCAGCAAAGAAAACCTGTAAATTCGATATATCCCACATAAAGTCACTGGACGTATTATTAGTGATAATATCAACAACAAGCCGTTAGGCGTAGTCTGAAGTGTTTGTGAGATCAGCATCCCGGCCTGACGGCCATCTGTAAGAGCGCGTCACCTGTCTGTGCTCTGTGG